>NC_090742.1:36654762-36659762 GCF_036898095.1 Palaemon carinicauda
GTAGCTATTTGAGAGTAGAGAGTCACCGTTGAAGGGGAGAAGGGCATGTATGTTTGCAAATTTTATTTCAAGTAACCACTGAACCCAGGGAGTTTGTTATTATTATTAGCTAAGCTAACATCCTTGTTGAAAAAGCAGGATGCTATAAGCGCAATGAGTCCCACAGGGAAAATAACTCAGTGAGGAAAGGAAATAAAGAAACAGACCGAATAGTGTGCCTGAGTGTACCCTCAAATAAGATAAATTTAACTTCAGACAGTAAAAGACCATTGTACAGAGGCTATAGCGCTATCCAAGATTAGAGAACAATGGTTTGATTTTGAAATGTCCTTCAGGAGAGGTGCTTACCATAGCCAAAGAGTCTCTTCTACTTTTGTAAAGAGGAAAGTACCTACTGAACAATTACAGTGCAGTAGTTAACCCCTTGAGTGAAGAAAAATTTTATTTTTTTTCGTTTATCTACAGTAAGTGTTGTCAGGTGTATAGGGAATGAGGAGAATGTGTAAAGAATAGGCCAGACTATTCGGTGTATGTGTACAGTAGGCAAAAGAAAAATGATCACCCTCAAGGTGCTGTAGTTTTTCCATCTGCACGTGGATGCTAAATAACTTCTGGCCTTAGGAGTCCAAATTCCTAAATCTAATCTGCAGTAGTTGCCTAGCAGACAAGGTTAGCCGATGATGTCTTCCGTGAAAACAAGGAGCTCTCCGTTCAGTCTTGTCTTCCCAGAGAAATTTGCTTACAGTGTCCATGTGGGTCCTTAAGGATGTCAAGATAGACCATTATAACGATGCTGTGGCTGTCTTTATTTTGTGATAGCTTTTGTCCAAAAAGCTGACTATTTACAGTGCTGCACCATCAGTATTTTCCCCATTGTAAAGAGATATGCAGTCTTAAAACTGTTTGGAAAATATACTATATGTTAATATTTTTACTGTGGTGTCTTGGTCATGTGATAAGCTGCATGGAACAGGCAGAATTTGAGTAATCGGACATGATGCAAAGATTAGGTAATTGTCTCTAGATGAAGTTTTTTAACTGAATTTTGAGGTGTAATGAGTATAAGTGGGAAGGGCTTGTCGAGTTTTGCCTAATAAATTCTGATGTGTAATGACAATAATAATCTGGAATTCTTTTAGTTTATTTCAATGAATCTTACCTTCGAATAGAAAAGGCCATCAATTGCAAGGGCCAGCTTGACGCCCTCTGAATAAAATGCTTTGAGCAGTAAATTATTGGCATTGCTTCAGGGTCTTTGCATTGTTCCTTTTATCCCTATTTTTACTTGCTTTACTTCTATTTCCACTTTTATCAACAGAGAATAGACTGGAGTTTGACACCTACTCAAACTTAATAGTTTCTTATAATGTCTGCAACCTCATCAACCTTGTGAGCTAGCGATGGGTTTTGTGGGAGCCTCTAAGTCTACTTGCTGATTCATCAGCAGCCATTGCCTGGCACTCCCAGGCTGTAGCTAGGAGAGATGGCTTGGGTGCTGATCATCTGTATATATGGTCAGTCTCTAGGGTAGTGTCACTGTCCCTTGTCTCTGCTATTTATGAGTGTCCTTTAAACCTTTAAAGGACCAAATCCAAACATACTTATTATTATATATCATCCAATTAGTTAAAAAAACCGTTTATTTCATTGATCAACTGCCTCTAATATCAGTTCTGCAAAATTAAAGTTACTAGAACCTTTAATAGTCAATAAAAGGCAGTAGAGTATATTAATTCATGCTGTTCAGTTAGGCCAGCTAGGAAGTTGTCAGTCATGGGAAATAACTTTGTAAGAAATCTGAAGATTCTTTCTTTTGATGTTATTTTAGACGTAACTTCTAAAATGAAAGCATCCATGGGTGATAATCCTGATGTTATGATTTTAGATTTCCCTACTCGTTTAAATGCACCATTTCTGTATATGCTTCAGAAACTGTCAGATTGTTTTCCAAGGTTGTGATTAAGAGAAGAGAACATTGACCGTCATCCTTCATAAAATATGTGTATAATGTTCAGAAACCTGGTTTAATTTGTTCTCCAATACTAGGTTCTTCCATGGATTCTGATAGAATCTTTAAGATTACCAAGCAATTCTTCTTCACTCAAGGAGTTAACTGCTACACTATGATTGTTCAGTGGCTACTTTCCTATTGGTAAGGGTAGAAGAGACTTTAGCTGTGGTAAGCAGCTCTTCTAGGAGAAGGGCACTCCAAAATCAAACCATTGTTCTCTAGCGTTTGGTAAAGCCATAGCCTCTGTACCATGGTCTTCCACTGCCTTTGCGTAGGGTTTTCTTGCTTAAGGGTACACTTGGGCAAACTTTTCTGTACTATTTCTCTCCCTCTTGTTATTTAAAGTTTTTATAGTTTATATATGAAAGATCTATTTTAATGTTATTACTGTTCTTAGAACATTTTATATTGTTCATTACTTTTCTTGTAATTTATAGCATCCTGCTTTTCCAACTAGGGTTATAGCTTAGATAATAATAATAATAATAATAATAATAATAATAATAATAATAATAATAATAATAATAACCAGAGAGGGATCCAAAGTAATACTATCTGATCAGCCACAGGACCCAATAAATCTCTTCAGGTAGTATCTCAACGGGTGGTTGGTGCCATTGCCAACCTACTTCCGTGTAAATATCTCTTCGAAGCTTCAGGTTGGTAGTAGTAACGGTTAACATTATGATAAGATAGAGGTCGTTGGCGCAGAGGCCCCTTGAACAGAGAAGAAGGCACTATCGTTTGCAACGGTGCATGATGTTAGCTAGATGTGATTTCATAATTAACCATGGTTCTACATAGCTCATAGATTTTCTTCCCGGTTTTGTTTTCCATGACTCACTGATAATCGTTATTCCTCAAGAGGTAGGTGTATCGGCTCCTGAGCTGAAGGTTCCATTGGCTTTGATTAAAAAAAAAAATCTTACTTTCACGGAAAATAAATTTCCATGATAACCAAATGAACACTGGAACTGCAGAAGACCATGACTTTATTTACAAATGACTCTCATTGGACATTACCCTTGTAAGAGTAAAACTGCGAAGTTCTTTCACTTTACAGCGTACATTTAGGATTTTAAGGTATTCGGGATAATCTGATTATCTAAGACTGGAGTCAGCCCACAGCGAGTGGGATAAATCTTCCCGGGCAAGCACAGCTGTTGCTTGTTCTACCTAAAAGGTTTCGTGATTTGGGATTCGTCTTTGGTTTTCTTTTTACCGGAGATAATACCTGCCTCGTTTGTTGCACTCTTCAATTAAAGTTTTTCATCAGTGCGATGTTTAATTTTGATAGACTTTGAAATGTCATGAGAGAGAGAGAGAGAGAGAGAGAGAGAGAGAGAGAGAGAGAGAGAGAGAGAGAGAGAGAGAGCCAAAGATTTTCTTATTTTATCACTCTTTTAAAAAGGTGTTTCCAGACCTTTCAACGTAATGTAACGGATGGTGCTCATTTGCATGGATTAGGAACGATAAGACCTCTTTCATCTTTCAGAAATTCCCATCAGTTCTCTATTTCGCCGCCAGATGTCTCTATTCTCACTTCTGGAGACCAGACGCAGAAACGAGACACTCTAAAATGCAATTTTGTACCAAATGAGATCTTTTGCTTTAACTGCACGGTATTCCTTTTTTTCAGATGCGTTGTTTTATCCATCATACCATTGCATAATAGGCTGCATGCATATTCATGACACTATATTAAGGCCTGATAATGTCTTTCGAGATCTAAAGAAAAAAAATAACAGACAATGAATCTTTAGTCTTTTTCGAAGTAACAGAATCCAATATTCGCGTTAAGAGATTTCACTGGTTTATCTTTTTATTATCTCTTGAGAATTTAATATACGCAACGTATAGTGTTCGTACACATGGGAAATTGATAAAACCTAGCTTTGTAAATCACCTTCATAATAAAAATAAAATTCAAGAGGCATTAATACTTTTATCCTGAATTTAATTTATGCATAAATGATAACATGTTTAAGAACGTACCTTGAAGAAAGGGCTACAAATGTACAAGTATATTGACATACATTTTTGAAACGCTAGATTTTCTTAAAATTTCACAAGGCAGTTTGAAAAATATCTCATGTTGAATCGTTTTGGAATTGCAAGCCACTAACGGTATTTTGGTTTATGATTCAATGTGATGCATGGCTTGTTGCATCCGATCGTCAAGATATTTTTGTAATTTTTATTTTTTAAAGAGGAAGGAAGTTAACCAAATACACTTATCACCCACTATTATTCGTTTAGCTGTATCTGTTAGGATAATGATAATCATTTAACAGTTCGAACTAAAGATGAGAAAAAGAATTCATCATTGGAAGTTCAAAATACTTAACAGGGATATTATCCAACGGAAAGTAAAACGGCATCCAGCATAAATTAACCTTTTCAATTTCTCCATATATTTACTATACCTACGGACAAAATTACACCTTGAAAACACTTTAATGTCAGATATAACAACATTCATATCGATCTGTGTATCTCCTGATCCATATATCAATCGCTTAATGGAATTTTCCTTTGATTTTTGGTAGTGTTTTTTTTTAATTGAAATATCTTGTTGGAAAAAAATAAAAAATAAATCTGTATTCTGAAGACTTTCAATACATAAAAATCTTACTGAGCCTAATCAACATTTCCAAACCACCATCCTACCTTTTCACCAACAGACTAACAAACGGAAGAACGGACTGCAAGCAAACATGAATTCATAATAATTCCCTCTAACTTAGACAGAGGAGACGAAACAATAAAAAGACCGTAGTGATGCCTGGAGGAGAAGGAAGATTACCTTAGAATCTCCATGTCCTCTTTTATCATTTTCATCATTATTATGTGATGATGTTTGTGGCCTTCTACACTCCTGTCTTCCACACTGCAAGACCTGCCAATTATTCTCTTTGTTGTCTGCGATTATCAAGCTTGAGAAGAGCTACCAAAGGCTTTGAGAGAGAGAGAGAGAGAGAGAGAGAGA
>NC_090742.1:36667262-36679762 GCF_036898095.1 Palaemon carinicauda
ATATATATATATATATATATATATATATATATATATATATATATATATAGATAGATAGATAGATAGATAGATAGATAGATAGATATACATACATATATTTATATATATATATATATATATATATATATATATATATATATATATATATATATATATATATATATATATATATATATATATACACGCACGCACACACACTCATATATATATAAGAAAGACATTTGCTCTCAATTAAATTATATTGGGATGATGAGACGTTTTACGGTAATTGCTGAAGACCGAATGACGCATTAACAATAAAACCCATAAATAAGGTTTGTGTCCTATCCATATATTTGCTTTTTATTTTCCTTAGCCTGACAAAAAAAATCACGGCACTTGTGGTCTCCCTTCTATACAGGAGCATTATAAATAACAATATTCTGCAGAGATAAATGGCAACAGTGATATAATTTCTTCTTATTTGCTTTTCTGTGTCTGCTATCTTCTTATTAAGAGTAAAAATGAAACAATATTTACACCTAATAAAACACATTGTTTATCTATGCTATTCGACAAGAATACCTGACGTGAGTTGGTTAACCTAATATGCTGTGGTCCATCGTTTATATTCAACTATAACAAAAGCTTTATAGTTCAATAAACGTCACATTGAGAATAAAAATAAAAATATCAGGCTATTGTTCAGTTCACCACCACCTGCCAAGAATGTATTTTTGGAAAGCAAGTCTACATTTTTATTCATAAGTAAAACAATCCATCAGATTTTTCAATTAAATAAAAAAAACGGGAATCCGATACTATACGATCAAAGAAAAAATCGAGCAGAAATTAAAAGAGAGAGAGACACACAGAAAGGAAACGATGTATAAAAATGTTAGTAAAAATGTTTCTTTGTTTTAGCTGCTACGTTTTTTCCTTCCTGCAAAGTTTGGGAAACGTTGGAAACAGACGCGCTTCAAATTTCTGTGCCGTTTCTCTCGGTTTAATATTTCGTCTTTATTACTTTAATCATTTTGTCTTCTAATATCCACCATTCTTATGTGACGTCACATCAAAGGAAGGGATGCTTGGATGGATCACGAAAGGATATTACGAATTCTAAACCTCAGGTCACAAGGAAGTTTCTAAGAATGAATGAATGAATGATTTAAAGTTTTCAGGCATCCTGACATCTAAGGTCATTGACGCCGGTAACATTTAATTTATGTATACAAAAATAAAAAAGGCGATAAAATAAAAAATTAAAGAGTATTCAATTAAAATCATAAAAATTGAATGTCATAAAAGTTAAATATTTTTCAGCAGACCTGCTTCTGAAAGAAATCTAAAAATGCCACTTGCATGGTAGGACACATCATTTCCAAGAATCTTGGCAAGGATGAACCTGCCACCCTCACCTCGAGCCTCAAACAAATATCTATTCCGCAAGTTGTTATAATTGGGGCATTCGGTCAACAAATGCCTCACTGTTAGAGGTAGTAAACAGTTGTCACAATACGGTTGGTGTTGGCCCTTCAGCAGAAACTCATGTGTCAACCGAGTGTGACCAATACGGAGACGACAAAGAGACGTCTCCCATTTTCGGGGCATCATATTATACCTCCAAGGAGATATAACATTTGTTACCTCTCGCATTTTATTCCCATCTAGGCTATCCCATTGCTGTTGCCATTTATTGCAAACCAATTTCTTGATGTCAGGTAAGAAATCATTACAGGCAATGGGATACCTTCTTGGCAGCAACTCGGATGCAGCATTCTTAGCAAGTGAATCTGCCTTCTCATTCCCACACACACCTACATGTGCTGGAACCCAACAAAAGTGAACTGTTATACCTCTCCGTCCAATAATAAAAAGCCATTCTAAAATCTTTAAAACTAGAGGGTTATTAGAATTAAAAACTTCCATAGCTTGAAGGACACTCCTTGCATCACTAAAAATTGTAAAATTACCCTCCTTCTCCAATGCTATTTTCTCAATAGCGGTTAATATGCCATACAGTTCCGCAGTAAATATGGAAGCGGTCAGAGGAAGTGCACCTCTACAATTAAAACCATTACTATGTACTCCAAATCCAACGCCAGCATCAGATTTGGAGCCATCAGTATAGATAAAAGTTGATCCTCTATGTTCTTTAACATGTTCATTTAAAAAGACACCTGGCTTCTACGTCTGACATATTCTTTTTATCTCCAATAAAATATTTACAAAAGGATATCTCTGGTAACTTCCATGGAGGCGTTGATGATACCTTGAATGGAAGTACCTTATTTCTAATTATATCCAGACTATTTAATAATCCTTTCACCCGAAAGCCATAAGGTTGAGGAGATTTTGGGTGCAACTCAAAGTATGATGCGTGTCTTACAAGGCTTGCAGTCTGAAAGGCTAGAGAGTTAGGGAGTCTTTGCAATCTAAACCAATACCGAATAATGGAAGACATTCGGTAAAGGTCTAGAGGTAGCTCTCCAGCATCAACAAGGAGACTTGGGATAGGCGAGGTTTTAAAAGCTCCAGTAGACAATCTAATACCTGCATGCTGTATCGAGTCTAATATTTTTAACCGGCTTGGGGTGGCTGAAGAATATATTTCACAACCATAACTAATTTTGGAAAAAATCAAGGCCTTGTATAATTTTAAAATAGTATTGCGGTCTGCCCCCCATGATGTATGGGACAATACTTTTAAGATATTCACAGCTTCAACACATTTAGCTTTTAACGCTTTTAAGTGAGAAACCCATGTCAGCCTACAATCAAATATCAAACCTAAAAATTTAGCTTCTCTTGCACATGGTATCCGTTGACCTTTAATGTATATATCCGGGTCTGGATGTACTCCCCGGATACAACAAAAATGGACAACGGTAGTTTTACTTGTCGAGAACTTAAATCCATTCATGTCAGCCCACTGGATAATTTGATCAATAGAGAGTTGGATTTTTCTCTCAACCATTGCCATTCTAGTGCCAGCAAATGATATTGAGAGATCATCCACAAATAATGTTGAGAGAACATCCTGGGGAATGGCTGAGGATATCCCTTTAATTGCTAGTGCAAAAAGGGTTACACTCAGCACACTACCCTGAGGAACTCCTTCCTGGCACTTACTCTCTGATAGAGTTTCCCCCAATCTCACTTGAAAAACTCTACGTGAAAGAAATGCCTGAATAAATAAGGGCAGCTCTCCCCTCAATCCCAATTCATGAATGGTTTTAAGTATAGCATATCTCCATGTGGTATCATATGCCTTTTCAAGGTCAAAAAATACTGTCACGTTGTGCTGTTTGGAAGCAAAGGCTTCACAAATAGAAGACTCAAGTCGTATTAACACATCAGTTGTTGAGTGCATTTTTCTGAATCCACATTGAATCGGTGATAAAATACCCTTCTTTTCAAGGTACCACATCAACCTAACATTGACCATCTTCTCCCTGATTTTACATAAACACGAAGTCAATGCAATAGGCCGATAGCTTGCTGCTAAAAACTTGTCCTTACCAGGTTTTAGAAAGGCTAAAATAATGGCTAGTTCCCAAACACTTGGATAACTATGATCATGCCATATTCTATTAATAATACTTAAAATAAATAACTTTGTATTAAAATGTACATGTTTAACCATTGCATATGGAATTCCATCGGGTCCAGGAGCTGTATCGTTGCAAGTAGCGAGTGCGGAATCAAGTTCTCTTTCAGTAAAAGGTACTTGGAAGACGAGCAAAAATATCGTTTATGTTTTCTTAGAGAGAGAGAGAGAGAGAGAGAGAGAGAGAGAGAGAGAGAGAGAGAGAGAGAGAGAGAGAGAGAGAGAGAGAGAGAGAGAGAGAATAAACATAAGGTAACATGAGTTCACTATAATTTTTGATTTATAGCCTTCTATATTCATTGCCAGTTAAGAGTAGGCGCAGGCTAGAAGTAAAAAAAAAAAATATGGTTATTTTGATGGTTGTTTAGTTCTGACGTCGATATCAGGCTGCCCACTGCATATCAAGCCTAAACTGTGCTTTTTAGTACGATCACGTTCATCACTTTTAAGATCGTTCACAAGTGAAAAAAAAAATTCTATTTTTATAAACTCTCTTTTTGAATTATAAGATCAAATCCGTACATATATCAAGAATATATTTTATATAAACTAAAAAAAAAAAAATATTCACGTAAAAACTTTGTTATTTTCGGTATTACGCCATTAAATAAAACGAAATATTCAGGGCTACCAGCCACACGTAATATTTTCCTAAAGAATAACACGAGAAAATTCGCTTTCTGGACTCTGAAAGGTTGGCATGGCCGAAAAACTGTGGAAACCATGCTGCAACTTATCAGATGTCATAGGGTGACATTCAGAATCAGTATTTAGTCTACTTCTCGCTTAGCTGACTTGTGATCCAGAATTCATTTGATGTTATCCTTGATTCATGGGCAACATCAAATAAATTCTAGAACTGAAGGATAGGAAAAGGAAACTTCAGTAACGATGCAGATAGTCATAATAGAAATGCACAGAAATAATATCCTCCTAATCAAACTTAGCCGTAAATTAAATAGAAGTCGGGCAATAATATTCAGGCTTATCAAACGTTTCAACGAAGATTATGACCCCTGGAATCAGCGTAAGAAAATGACCACGATGCACTATTCGAGACAAGATAACCAGATCATTGCTAAAGTGAATTGTTGTTTTTATTTCTTTTATTCTTTATGATTTAGTTAAATAACAATATATTCTTATTAATAATTATAATTTTCAAGCCAAGTAAGCTTATGCCTATAAGATATTTTTAGACCGATAGACTTAGCATTGAGATTTAATTCACAATGAGTGCTTGAAAATTGAAACAATATATAATTAATAAAGTATTTTTTTTTATCAAGTTTTCCCTTTAAACTTTCTTTCCAGTAGAAACATATAAAAAGCTGAAATTACAAGTAAGCCACTAAGATAATTTGAAAGATGACATGCACCTTAAATCAGCTACTTCAAGGGAACTTGCTCCCCGTGCTACTGTAGTTGCCAGATATTGCTTTTTAGGTCGACAATTTGTCCGAAAATAAAAGCACACAGTGCCGTCACTTATAAACATAGCTGTACAAGCAAGCAAACTGGCATAAGGCCGGCTTGCCACCCAATCAACGCTTCATGCTTAGTACAGCATTTTCACGAACAAGTGGATCGGTCTCAATTATATATAGGTGGGGTAGAAAGAAGGCCTGCAAGTTTTGTCTGACAGCAGGATGGACCACTACGATCCCTTTTCTGTTGATGAGAGGACCAGGATTGTAGAGCTATATTTTGCAACTAAGTCGTCTATACTAATTCAAAGACAGTTTCGATGGGAACATCCTGAGAAGAAAATTCCACATCGTCATACTATCACAACCTTGGTGAAAAAGTTCAGAAACACTGTAAGTGTGATTAACAACAACAGGCCATTGTGGTCCAAAAGTCACTTGCAACAGTCGCAAGGCAAGTCCACCAAACGGTTGTCACAAGAAGTGGACCTTTCCAGGACATCTGTACACCGAATCATTCACAGTGACTTAAAGCTGTTTCCCGAAAAAGGTTCAGACTTTTCATGCACAAACCGAAGCCAACAAGACTGAACGCTTTGAGTTTGGCCAAACCATTAGTGGGTGTATTGAGAATGACCCTCAACATTTGGACTGTACTTTTCAGCGACGAGGCACATTTCCATTAGAGTGAGCATGTGAATAAGCAAAACTTTAGGTTTTGGGCCAATGAACAGCCTCATGAATATGTTGAAAAACCTTTGAGTGTAGAAAAAACAAAAAAACAATGTGGTGTGCACTTGGAAAGAATGGTATTTTTGGCACATACTTCGAAGATGCTTCATTACAGCATAAAAGAGGAGAAGAGGTTTTGACATGAACACCGTTGTGTTTCAACAGCATGGTGCACCCCATCATTGTTCTGACTGCACTCTTCAGTACTTAGGCAACACTTTCAAAGAGGACCGACAATCCATGGCTATCCTACTCCCCTGATCTCAGCCGGCTGGACTACTTTCTATGGGGCTACCTGAAGGAGAGAGTGTATATGGACAATCCAGACACAATTGAAAAATTGAAAGGAAACGTAAGGAGAGAGATCCGGAGACTTCCTAACGACATGTTGGAGAGAGCTGTCAAGAATATCAATGTGAGAGTGGCGAATATCATCCAGCAGTGAGGAGCCTGGATTGAACATATCATAAATCAATGACTACAGTAGCTAAAAATTCATCAATTTGAAAATACTTTTGTACAATAATACGTTGACACATTCTCCACGTCTGGTGAAAAAATCTTGCAAAATTACATATATCTGTAGAAACTGGAACAATTTTATTTTGCCCCTATTTTTGTGGCCAACCTGTATACTATGAGTATAATATACATCATTGGAAAAGTAACGTAATCAGGTAGTGGTTGAGATATCATCATCATCTCCTCCTAAGCCTATTGACGCAAAGGGTCTCGATTAGATTTCGCCAGTCATCTCTATCTTCAGCTTTCAAAACAATACTTCTCCATTCGTCATCTCCTACTTCACGTTTCATAGTCCTCAACCATGTAGGTCTGGGTCTTCCAACTCTTCTAGTGCCTTGTGGAGCCCAATTGAGATTTTTGTGAACTATCCCTCTTGGATAGTGCTAAGAGCATGCCCAAAACCACCTCCATCTACCCCTCATCATGATCTCATCCACATATGGGACTCGAGTAATCTTTCTTAAAGTTTCATTTCTAATTCTGCCCTGCCATTTAACTCCCAATATCCTTCTGAGGGCTGTGTTCTCCAATCTACAAAATCTACTGGATATTGTTTCATTGTTATACCATGACTCATGTTCATACAGTAACGCCCATCTCACTAAACTGATATATAGCCTGAGTTTTTAATGTAATTTCAGGATATTAGATTTCCAAATTTTACTTTGGAAATATTTAAATGATTCCACCACATTAATCCTTTCTCCTTCCAATGATATTTCATCTTTCATTGTATATTACGTTCTCATCTCTGTCTTTCTGCTGTTTATCTTGAGCCCAACCTCATGTGATATTTCATGCATTCTGGTGAGCAAGCTTTGCAAGTCCTGTGGTGTTCTGCTAATAAGGACAGTGTCATCAGTATACTCTAGGTCAGCTAATTTTCTGTTACCAACCCAGTACAATCCTTCTCCGCATTCCCCAACTGTTCTATGCATTACAAAATCCATGAGGAAGATCAACAACATACTGTAGGTCACAAAACATTCCCTTGGAGTACTCCACTATTCACTGGACATTCGTTTGATAGGAGTCCACTAACATAAACTTTGCACTTGCTATGCTCATAAACAGATTTAATCAAATTTTCATATTTGAGAGGAACTCCATAATAGCGCATGACTGAACGTCAGTGAACACTATCAAAGGCTTTTCATAGTCCACAAATACCATCAAAAGAGGATTTTTATATTTTACACATTGTTGTACTACATGTCTTAAAACGAAAATTTAGCCAGTACAACTTCTACCTTTTCGGAATACTGTTTGTTCATCTTTTAGCTTTTCATCAATCTTTCTCTCTAGTCTCTTTAGAATGAGAATACTATATATTTTCATGACAAATGACGTAAGTGTAATGCCCCTGTAATTATTGCAATCAGTCAGATCTCCTTTTTTTGACATTTTCAACACACCTAGCTCCCATTCATCAGGTTTTACCTCTTCACGCCACATTCTACAAAATAATATTGTGAGTATTCTGGGAGTCACTTCATTTTCGGCCAATATCATCTCAGCAGTTATTCCATCGTATCCAGGGGCTTTCCATCTCTTGAGTTTTTTAATGACAGCTTCGACATCAAACACACTGAATTCATTCATGGGACCTTTAAGGTTTTCATCAGTTTCAGGTATATCAATCAAATTATTCCCTTCATATCTCCTATTCATGACCTCACTAAACTGTTCCATCCAACGTTGCCTTCCTTCATCTTCTGTTGTTATAACATACCCATCTCTCTTTTTGATGGGTATATGCTTCTTCTTCTTTGCCACACTAGAGATCTCATTGATAATTCTATGAACAATTTTTACACCATAGCCACTCTCTGAATTCATAGCTTTGTCAGCTGCATCTGCTTCCCTGTCTAAATATTCTCTCCAGTCATTCATGGCTTTTCTTTTGACCTCACTACCAATACTGGAATACTTAGTATGCTCTACCTTGTAATTTTCATTACTTCCTTTAAAACTTTAAACAATCAATTTCTGTCTTTGTCTTTTTATAGTATCCCAAGTATCATTTGATATCAATGGTTTTCTTTTGTAACTGCATGTCCCAAAACTTCACAACCAACTGACTGATATATGTTCTTAGTTATATCACACCATTCTTCATTGATTGTCTGCTCTTCTTCTTTTAAAGTCTCTAAGACTGCAAATTAATTCGTACATTCAATTGCAAAGGTTTCTCTGTGCTCATCATCTGGAAGTTTAGTTGTATTAAACTTAGGAATTCTACCTACATTTCTGTAGGGTGCTTACAGTTTTAATTTTAGTGTGGAAATGAGGAGCTGGTGATCACTATCAATATCTGCAACTCTATAGGTTCTTCCATTTCTCAGAGTCCTCCTTCACTTACCATTAATGGCTATGTGATCTATTTGATTATTGTAGTTGCCACATGGTGAAATCCATGTATATTTGTGGATATCCTTGTTCTGGAAAAAAGTACCTCCTATAACAAGATTGTTTATTGAACAAAAACTTATAAAATGTGCCCATTTTCATTTGCAACTTCGCCGAGACCCTAAACACCCATCATATGCTCTATACCTCGATTATTCCTTCCGACTTTAGCATTGAAGTCACCAATCACAATTTTCTTATCTCTCTCTAGGATCTCATATATATATATATACACACACACACACACACACACACACACACACACACATATATATATATATATATATATATATATATATATATATATATATATATATATATATATATATATACACACAAACACACACACATACACACATATATATATATATATATATATATATATATATATATATATATATATATATATGTGTGTGTGTGTGTGTGTGTGTGTGTGTGTACATGTATATAATTAGGCTGCTTTCTCTAACAGAAAAGAATTGAAGCTACTGCCACAAAATAAACGAATTCATCAGCTGAATCTTGTTAATAGATCCACTTGTACCCAGGCTACACAAAATTAAATGCACGTCGACCACCCTACACACTGCGCCACTCATATATTGTAGCGATCTTCGGCTTCCTGGAGACCCTGATGAGTCTTTCCAGCAACAATCCATCCCTTCCAGTACCCCTGTAAATTTAGGAAAACTTTGAAAATAAAGATCAGAAGAAAGGTGGCTTCAGTAGTGGCGTGTTCTTTTCATGCTCGGAAACCGGATCCTTTCAAATTTGCTCTTCTGGGAGTCCACGTAGGCAACCTTTCCTTCGTAAACTTTGATTACGTGCATGGAAGAAAATAATGAACCATGGAATGGAAGTGAGAGGTTGAATGGATTATAAAAGATGGTATGGTAATGAAGGAAAGGGCAGTGATGATTTAATCTGTTTTGAGGTTTGTTTTACCGTCAACGTTCTCATCATTCAACTAATTATTATTGTTATAATTATTATCTCTTCTTATTATCATTTTACTGTGTTGATGCCGTTCATGGTACGAACTTGTATGCCTATCTCTATTACCATTGATCTAAATAATCTTATTTTATCAGAAATGGTAACTTAAATCATGAACAAAAAGTAAAGCATAATAAGTTGGTAGTCATACATAAAATAAAACTTTACGAAGAAATCACAACGTATACATGATGTATGTCTGGGAAATGGCCACAAGGTTGCTCGAAAAAAATATGTGTATGCTCTTACATTACATGCATTTCTATTACTCAGTTGTATAATACTGTTCAATCTATAGCAGTATTTGTATAGAAATCTATTCGTGGAAAGAACAATTAGAATGAATGATTGGCCAGGGGCCAGGTAACATCGGATTAAAAACAATATTCAAAATATTTACATAACGAAATATTTTCCTCACGATTAAATGATAAATTGGTATAAAAGCTTAAATTTCATTAAAATATACTGACCATATCTTGTTGTTGCCCATCAAGAGCAACCAAATAAACATTAAAATACTAGGGATGGATTTATCGTCGAGATAATATTTGAAAAGAAAGAAAAACCTTTAAAAATGGTAAAACTGCGCGATAATGTGTTGTCAGTTATTCAAAATTGCATGTCTGTTGCAGACTTGCGTGCGCGCCCGTCTATTCCCCTGAGGTTTATTTCTCCTGCATCGCTCCAAAGCCGGAAGCGTCTCAATTTATTTACTCTTATTCCAACTTTCAAGAATTTACTTCTGGTTTTCTACAAATGGTAACTTTAAAATTCTGTTCCTTAGGACTCAACAACATCAACACAGCATATTGCAAGATGAACACAATTTTATCTAAATTTTCAATAAAAGTGGACGTAGTTTTTCGCATTATTGATTGTTTCCCTTTTTCTTGCTGCTAAAATATTTTTATGTCGGTTGCTTATTGCTTCTTCGTGATAAAAATTCACTCCCAATCCGCCCAGCGAAAATGTCTTTGTGTTAGAATCGAAAGACTGAGAGCCACTCACTCTGGTAGGAAAAACTTTATAGTTACTACTATTATTATTACTAAAAATAAGGCAACTGCTTCTATTGTTGTTACTACCACCACAATTTACGATTTAAAAGAATATTGATAATAACGGAAATTCTACAAAGTGACTTGCTCCCTTATCAAACGTCAGCAACGGATCATTCGAAATTAATTTACCTCTGGGCTTAAAGGCCACTAAATCTATATAATGATTTTGGTGTTTAACCGGAGGAACAGTGAACGGAATAACCCTATTGGCGATAATCCCAACGATTACTTAAAAGGTCGTCTCTCCTGCTCATCAGGACTCGGGGGTCTTCAAGAAGGGGTTTTCTTAAAAAGAGGACTTTCGGAGGAGAGTTTTAATCACTATCAGTCACGCTTTGGCTCCAGCCATCCCCTTGTCGTCGGAAAGTTGATTGGAATTTAATAAGCCATTAAGGGGCAAGAGGCGGCCTTAACCGCCTTCTGCTTTAGTAAATATTAATTGGTCATTGATTTTTAGATATTCTCAAAAGATAAGTGGGTGAATATTCTTTATTGGAACACCGGGCTCGAAGGAAAAACAGATCATTTATATAAGTTTGCTAAAGAGAGAGAGAGAGAGAGAGAGAGAGAGAGAGAGAGAGAGAGAGAGAGAGAGAGAGAGAGAGAGAGAGAGAGAGAGAGAGAGAAAATATAACGTAAAAAAAAGTCAATATTCATAGTACCTTGTTGCAATGGTATTCAATATATAAAAGGACATAAAACAGCTGCTAAATAACTAACCAAGACATTTCTACCAAACAATACTGGAATCCTAATTTTAAGCGTTTGTTATTTATCTTTTCCATCCTAATGGCGCCATTATGAATAGAATTCCAATTTTAACAAGACACTCGTGATTTCCAAATCTTAAAGAAATAGATTTTTTTATTCATAGATATTTTTACAGTATGACAGAAAATTATCATTAGAAGTATCCAAAGCATCAAGTTCATTTTCTCTACATCTAGGTCCCTACTCTAATCTACCTCCATTTCTAGACATGTGATGTCCTACTTACTCTACTGGGAAATTAAGGTATTTCAATATCTACCCGAAGAGTATTTACTCTATTCTATACGTAGAAAAAAATCTAATTTCATATTAAAGTAAAAAGAAATGTTTTCCTCGATCTCTCCCTTTCAATTGCATGAAGAATTTTCGTTGAAATAACGATCCATCACTGACTGCATCAAAATCCTTTAAATATACTTTGATGAACATATTCAAAGCACTTCCATTGACTGCACAATCGTTTAGAAAATGTCCTCTACGCAATGAACTACAAAAATGCTCTGTTAATTGACTTTGTTTCCGTCTACTATACCAAGTTTTGGGATTATTCTCCTCCGTTTTTTCTGATTCTGATAAATTTTCATTAATTGAAAGGCAGCTCCGTAGCTTCGTTCTTGGTGGAGCCTTACCCTTCCCATGTCTCCCTCATTCTTCCTGTCTTCGCGTCTGGACTAAACAAGGAAATCCGATTGTTTAATCAAGCGTCGGTCTCTGATAAAAATCTCTGATTAATATATCGAGAAAGAAATAGTACGTTTTGTCTTCTTTCGCTCTTAATTACTCGAGAAATATCAATTACGAGATCAGATTGGCACAAGAATCAAAAGGAAATTAATCTTATTGGTCTCAAGATCTTTGTTCACAGTGGCTTCTATTCATTCTTGGGAACCATTCCTGTTTATATTTGTAATATGATCGAAGTTCAATAGAGAACAGGAATAAAGCATAAAGTAAGTGATGTGCATTCTCTTGCCACAAATAACT
>NC_090742.1:36689762-36697262 GCF_036898095.1 Palaemon carinicauda
AGGTGTATGTATATATTATACATATACCATATATATGGGCTTTAGAAGAGGGTATTCAAACCCTGACCATATCCATGTAATTAACAAGCTAATGGAAAAATCGATAGTAAGAAAACTCCCATTGAGGAAGGAGTTAGACAGGGAGACCCCATCTCTCCTAAATTATTCACAGCATGCCTAAAAGAAGTTATTTTTTTTTTTTTTAATTTAGATTGGGATAATGTAGGAATCAATATTAATGGGGAATACCTTAACAACTTAAGATTTGCAGATGACATAGTTCTGTTTAGTGAATTATTGGAGGAATTACAAAATATGATAGAAAATTTGAATAGAGAAAGTAAAAATGTAGGACTGAAAATTAATGTGAGTAAAACTAAGATAATGTTTAATGGAAATGCAGAGAAACAATAAATAAGGGTTATGGACGAACCTCTAGACATTGTTAATGAATATACGTGCTTGGGACCGACAATAAGTCTTTCCCCAGGACACGAGACCGAAATTAAGAGAAGGATAAGCTTGGGATGGAGTGAATTAAGTAAACAAAATGAGATTGCGGAAATAAAATGTCACGTTGTTTAAGAAGAAGAAGAAGAAGAAGAAGAAGTAAAAAAACTATCTAATCAGATGGTCCTACCAGTATTACCTTATACATCAGAAACTTGAAACCTTACTTAAGCCTTAGAACATAAGCTAGTTACAAATCAAAGAACTATGGAAAAATTAATGATGGGATTAACACTAAGATACAGAAAAAGAGCAACATGGATACGAGAGCAAACTAAAGTAGAGGATATTCTAACCTCGCTGCTGGGAGGAATGGCGATGGTAGCTGGAAAAACAAAAACATACGCTGCCGGGGTCTAGCGATGGCAGGTAGGGCAGCCGGTCGGGACTACGGTCCACCCCTAGCCAAAGCAAAGTCCTTCATAAAAGAAGGCAACCGTGTTACCCCCATACGAATGGGAAAAAGGCACGCTAATAGAGTTCATTCTAACATGTAAGAAAAAGAAATGGATATGGGCAGGTCATGTAAGGAGAATGACAGATAATGGATGGACATTAAGGATCACAAAAGATCACTAAAGGTTGCAAAAGAAGCAGGGAAACGAAGAGAAGACGATGGATTAACGGACTGAGAAAATTTGCGGGTATAGACAAGTGTAGACAGACCAAAATCACACGCGAGTTGTGAAAGAATGTCTGAGGCCTTTGCTCTGCAGTGGACTAGTAACGGCTGATAGTCATAATGATACTGATATATATATATATATATATATATATATATATATATATATATATATATATATACATATGCATATATGTACACACACAGACACACACATATATACATATATATATATATATATATATATATATATATATATATATATATATATATATATATATATATGTATATATGTGTGTGTCTGTGTGTGTACATATATGCATATGTATATATGTATATATATATATATATATATATATATATATATATATATATATATATATATATATATATATGAACATCGACAACAATTAATGATAACTCTAAATATATCTGGTATGATATGTAGTTAGCAATCTAGTTCCGACTTCTTTTATGGTTATGGTAGCATGACTGATAACTACCTCACCTTTCATTTGAATAAGCTAGTCTTCGATCCCAATGTGAGGTAGAAATTTACACACACACTCATATATATGTGTGTGAGAGCGCGCGCGAGTGTGTATGATTTGTGTTTAAGCTCTGAGGCCTTGACTTATGAAGAAGTATAGAGACGTAAAAGTAAGATCTACAAATTTATCATTAGTTCATTTCTTCTGCTCTTTTTAAAGTGAGCATAAATGAACACCTGAAAAGTCTATCCTGAAAACAAGCAACTCCTTCAGGAGCGAAAGTCGAAGATAAAGGCCACCTCACGTGAATAGCGGAACACGTCTCTTAACGACGGCCAGGTTGGTTATGTAACCTTGGTCTTTTGGGTCTGTTGAATTCTGGATTAAAATGAGGTATCGACCGGGCCTTTTGAAAGGCGTAACAATGAACTCCTTTTCCCATAAGGAAATAAGAAGAGGCCTAACTCTTTGAGGCTTCCCTCTCCACTTGATATTTGCTATCCTCCTTCTCTCTCTCTCTCTCTCTCTCTCTCTCTCTCTCTCTCTCTCTCTCTCTCTCTCTCTCTCTCTCTCTCTCTCAAAAAAGATAGGGGAAGGATGTTAATTAACTTCCTTTATTGAGAAATTCTTTTTGCAAGAGTGTAAATCTAAGATGATTGATTCTGTCCTGGTATCCGTAGGTGCCCCTAATCTAAGACTTGCAAAAATCCGCCATTGCTCAACTTTAATGATCGGGAGGCAATCACATGAGGAAAGATCGTTCTACCTCGATGAGTTATTTGAAGAGGTATTGCTTAATAAATGCATTCGTTTCACCACTTTATTAATAATTTGCTAAGAGTCACTGTCTATTAGTGCGAAACTTTAACCTTTTTCTTTTAAAACATTAACATTTATATCAGCATGTAAATCATTACATGAAAAAAATTCGTTTAATCTTATTGATACTTATCAAAATTAAAGATATAAAATCACAACATCCAAATCTGCATAAATATCAAAATTAGTTTAAAAATGATAGTTGAAATATTTCTTTGCTTACACAATTACACCTTCAATTCTACAAATGGAGTTAAAAGATTCTGGTGATTATTTTTTTTATGATACTTCATTACTATTATAATCTTAAAGCTATTAAAGTGAACCGTAAGCTTCTATGATCTAAAATGTCTATACATAAGTAAAATATGTAGCAAATGAACATATGAATATAATCTGAAATTTCTTATTTCCGAGAAATGAAATTATACTTTATTCAAACAATCTGATATTTAGAGACATTAGCTTAATCCTAAAGACAAGCTATGGATCGCGTGCATAACTAGGCCAACACCATATATAAATTCTAAATACGCACCAGACACTAGGATCCTTATTACTAGTTGGAAAAGCAGGATGCTAAAAGCCCAAGTGTCTTGGGCTTATTGCATCTTGCTTTTCCAACTAGGGTTGTAGCTTGGCTAGTAATGATAATAATAATAATAATAATAATAATAATAATAATAATAATAATAACAAGGAAAAATAGCCCAGTGAGGAAAGGAACAAAAATTAAATAAACTATAAGAGAAGTAATGAACAATTGAAATAAAATATTTCAAGAACAGTAACTACATTAAAATAGATCTCTCATTTATAAACTATAAAATCTTCAAAGAAGAAGAGAAAGAGAAATCGATAAAATAGTGTTCCCGAGTGTACCCTCAAATAAGAGAACTCTACCCCAAGACAGTGCAAGACCATGGTACAGAGGCTATGGAGTGTCCTTCACCTAGAAGAGCTGTTTACCATTTCTAAAGAGTCTCTTTTACCCTTACCAAGTGGAAAGTAGCCACTGAACAATTACAGTGCAGTAGGTGTATTTATAGGCAAAGCAAAAATTAGCATTAACAAGAGAGAGGGATCCAATGTAGCACTATCTGACGAGTCAAAAGACCCAATAACTCTCCAACAGTACTATCTGAATGGGTGGCTGGTGCCTTGGCCAAGCCACTACCTGGTAATCAATTCTCCCTTGGCCTATCAGCATTGCTCATTACAAAATTTCATTATCTGACTTCTTGAGACAACGAACAGTCAAACTAACAAACGAACTTGGGTCAATACTTGACCTCCAAGGAGCTTTAAATTGACAAAAAAATTGCTGCTATTACCTTAGTTCTTCACATTTTTCAACAATCGCCATGTTCTTTCAAATTAAAACAGAAATAACATTTTCTCATCCTAATTGCTTTAAATAACTGCAGGCATCTTGTTTATGAAGAGAATGAAAAGGGAAAAGCAAATACATTTGTTTATTTGTCATGTCGGGGCTTTTCCAGCGAAATGTTTCCATTGATATCTCTCTCTCTCTCTCCCTTTCAACGGACACTAAAAGAAAACCAATATGAAGGTGGTACTGTTCAGTGTAAGGGATTTCCAGGGAAAATTCCAGATGGATGATCCACATTTTTGTCTACACTGGACGAAATCGATCATCCCTCTTTTCTCTGCCAAGAAGACCCTTGGACTCTTCAGTACAACAGGAGGAGGGGGAGGAGGAGGAGGAAGAGGAGGAGGAGGAGGAAGAGGAGGAGGAGGAGGGGGAGGAGGAGGAGGAGGAGGAAGAGGAGGAGGAGGAGGGGGAGGAGGAGGAGGAGGAGGAGATTAGGGAAGTCGAGGATATTCCGAGCATTACCTCGGCTTCTATCGGGAAGGAGAAAATACCATTTTGTAAATGATTGATGCCATAAAGATCTACACTCTCCATGTGGTGTGATGGTGATCGATGCATTTCCCCTCAAGTAAAATTGAGGATGTACCCTCCTCACCCGTCTCTTTCATTCTCCCTGTCCACATCAGCGATGAAAGGAGCGCAGAAAGAAGGATGTGGCAGGATGAGTGTGATAGATGGAACGTGCGATAAATGGATGTAGGGAGCATGGAAGATTTATTTTTAGTTAACTTCATTTTCATTAACTAGACACACGCACATTCTCTCTCTCTCTCTCTCTCTCTCTCTCTCTCTCTCTCTCTCTCTCTCTCCTCTCTCTCTCTCTCTCTCTCTCTCTCTCTCTCTTCAGTAATAATTAAGTATGGAGATATCACATACTTCAAAGGTTTAAAGGCCTCTCTTGAATGACAGATGCAAGGGACTGGTCAATGTGTTAGGGACAGACAACACACACACACACATATATATATATATATATATATACATATATATATATATATATATATATATATATATATATATATATATATATATATATATATATGTATATACATAGATATTCTTACAAAGCTGGTCTAGTGTAGAGTAAATACAGTAGTTTAATAATTATTTTATTTATATCTTATTTGTGCATTGAAGAGAGGTTAGCCAGCTCTTAAGGTGAGTTCTCCTCGTGTTAGATGCAAGTTTAATAAGCGAGTTACGTAAGACTTTCGTCGTTAATTTCTTTGTATTCTTTATTCAAGTTAGTATATGTAAATCTACGTTATTTTTAAGAATTAACTTTTTTTTATTTTGCTTCTTTTTGCTACGAAGTCTTATGTAACTGGTTGAGAGTGTTATTTGATCACACACGATAGGAAACAGGGCTTATGTAATGTTCTTTTATATTTTTATGAGGTATTGTGTCATTTTTGTGAGAGAATATGCAGTCTACCAAGTGCTTGGAATTTTTGCGAAAAAACTAGTGATAGGATGTTATCTTTTTCTTTATTTCGGGGACAAGGGTTGGGCGGAGCTAGATGACTGAGAGAGGCATCTGGTGTGGCACGAGTAGTGTTCAAGAGAGCAAATTTGGTAACTCTGACGCTTATGCCCAGCCCCCATGCTTCCCAAATCTCTGGGAAGTTTCTGGAAGTGGCTGAATTCCATATATAAAGGCAACACCAAGGTTAGATAGATAGATAGAGATAGAGAATTGCAGCCTTAAGACATCCCTCCTTCCCTTCTCTCTCACTCAAGCACACAGCTCTGAGTATTGTTTTAAAAGGGTTCAATACCTAAAGTGTGTCCTCTCCAAAGTTATTTTGTGGCCACATATATCGTGTGTAGTGAATAATTCTAAAACTTCTCTTAAGAGTTTTTGTAAACGGCCCTGTAGGATGATTAGGTATTTGTATTGTGATCTGGATATCTATTTTCATTACGTATCCAACTTGAATTTTGTATTATTCAGATTTAATTTCATGCTTTTGTATAATTTACATTGCATTACTTCTTTTGTCTTAGTCTAAGGTTTATTCAGACTTAATATCTCAAGTCAAGTCATTATATAATTTTCAGATCATAATTTTTTTGTCTCAATCTAAGTTTTGTTCAGTCTTAATTTTTCGATTGATTTTTTTTGCTATTATGTAAATTCTTTTCAAAGTGTTGTAATTTATATAGAATATATTTATTTTGTAATGAGTGTTTTATTCCAATCACCATTGTTTAGAATCCTATACGCTCGTATCCTGTTAAGAACCGCAGTAAGTTTTAAATAATTCTTAAGAATAATTATATACCCAGATTGGTTTTGAGTGTACTTAAGAAACTTTTGGATATTCAGTGTTTTATATATTTCTGTCTGGGAGTTATTTAACTGTCTCAGAATTAGTGTATTAATATTTCAGAGTGTAACAGTTCTAATGTAAAAGCAAACAAGTGAGTTTGGAATTCGAGAGGTTGATTAACTTTCCAGTCGTAGTATATATTACATTATATGCTTGGTTCCCGGTCACGAGCCATAGTATAGTATAGAATTTTGGTGCCCAGGCCACGGAGCCATAATCGTATAATATATTTTTGGTGCCCAGACCCGGGAGCCATAGTCATATAATATATATTTTTGGTGCCCAGACCCTTGGGATCGAGCAAATCTCTTTTAAATATTGGTAATAACAGCGCCGTGTTTTGATTAAAAGTTCTGAATAGTACAGTGTTGCTAGGATTTTGTGTATTGTTTGTATATATTTTTGGAAAGGAATTTTCTATTTTTAAATTACAAGAGGGCACAGTTTAATATCCAAAAGTTTTTGAATAACCCAAGTGTTCAGGAATTGTCAAAAGCTCATGTGACTACAGCTCAGTGGCTCTCTATCTTAATAGCATGTGGCAGCCATGCAACGAGTGGAACGATTAAATCCTAAATCAAGAGCGTTGATAAACTCAGGAAAGTTGTCGGAAGAGAATATTGTGAAAGCTGGCGAACAGTTGGAGGAAGCTGAAGAAGAATTTTTAGCAAAGCATAGACCGGTTGACCCACAAACTGAAGGAATGAAAGAAGAAAGGGATGAAGAGGCTGAGATTCGACGAATTACAACGGAGAAGAATTTGATTAAGTTGAAGATGATGGAAAGAGGGAAGTTAATGGAAGTAAGATGAGAGGAAAGCGAGAGAAGGAAAATGACGTGAGAAGAATATGGAAGAAAAAGAACGAGAAGAAGCCCGAGAGATTGCAAGGCATGCAAGGTTAATGGAAGCAAGGCGAGATAAAGAAGACAGAGAAGAAAGACAATGTGCGAAAGAGATGGAAGCAAGGGAAATCGCAAGACAAGAAGAAAAAAAGAGAAGACAGGAAGAAAAAGAGATGGGAGAATCATATTCGCTCAGATCATGTTAAGAACCGCAGTAAGTTTTAAATAATTCCTAAGAACAATTACCCAGTTTGGTTTTGAGTGTATTTAAGAGACCTTTTGATATTCAGTGTTTTACATATTACTGTATGGGAGTTATTTAACTGTCTTGGAATTCGTGTATTAATGTTCTAAAGTGTAACAGTTTCAATGTTAAATAAAACAAGTGAGTTTAGAATTCAAGAGGTTGATTAACTTGCCCGTAGTAATATATATTATATGTTTGGTTCCCGGTCACGAGCCATAGTATGATATAATACATTTTTT
>NC_090742.1:36702262-36722262 GCF_036898095.1 Palaemon carinicauda
AATATATATAGACCCTACGAATGCATAAGCAGCAGAATCAATAAATATAGACCCTACAAATGCATAAGCAGCAGAATAGACTCAGCCTATCCCTTTGATAGAACCAACGTCCGCCTGCCCTCTCTCCTCTCAAGAGTGTGTCCTCTCAAACATGAAAAGAGATTTCTATCCAACACATATTGTGTATAGTGTTGTTCAAACGTTGGTGAAATTTTTGGGTGTTGATTCAAGTGTAGTGTGTTAACGTGAGTGCTTTATAACATAAATTTTTGTAACAGGCAGGCCCTATGAGATTAGGGTAAACAGTGAAGTGCTTTAAAAATTTTGCTTAACCGTTCTGTAACCTTGTGTGAACCAAAAGACATAAGTGTTACAATTATGTATATGTAAATTTATTTATGGTTTATTCATTAGAGTGTTAAAGTGTTAATTCCTTTCATTAAATATCAAAATTAAATATTTCTTATAAATTAATTTCCAGTGAAACAAGTGATTGTATAATTTTTTCAAAGTGTCTTTCTTTTGTCTTAGTCTAAGGTTTAGTTTATATCTAACATTTTGAGAGATTTATTTTTTGGTGTTAATTCTTATGAATTGCTTTTAACTTCTTATTGAATATATTTATTTTTGTAAACTGTGTATTATTTCAATCACCAAAATTTTTTCTCAGGGTTTTGCTCGTATACTCTGACTAAGAATCGAAGGGGTTGGTTTTTTAATAGTTCACATAAATAATCACCCAATTTTGTTTTGATTGTAACGTAAGAGTCCTTTGGATATTCAGCATCCATATGTGTTGTCGTCTGGGAATTGCGTAATATTCTCAGAGCACGGGTATTATTTTTCAAGTTTAACAGACTTATGTAATATAATCAGGTGAGTTTTGGAGCCCAGGAATTTATGTAATGCTCCTGCCATCATATATATATATATATATATATATATATATATATATATATATATATATATATATATATACATATATATATATATATATATATATATATATATATATATATATATATATATATATATACATATATATATATATATATATATATATATATATATATATATATATATATATATATATATATATAATCTACTAGCTATTCATAACCAGTTATATATGAATGTGTGTATTTGTGAATGAAAACCACTGGTAAAAAGAATAAACCACAATCCATCTAACTCCAATTCTCATTCAGCGACTGAGACGTTTAAAATGGCATTTACCGGTTAAATCAGCGTTCCTGTCTTGTCTCTGCTGTCTACCGCGGCTGCTTTTGTCTCACGTGAGAAATGACCCTTCTCTAGAAACGCTTTCTACAATTCCAAAAAGGAAATAGGATGAAGTATGATACACATTCACATATTTTTCCCTGCCTTTTGCGATGACTTTCGAGTTAAGTGTACAGGATGGGGTTACGATGCAGTGCCCCGAGAGCAGCACCTCTGGTTACGTAACGATACATTGATAGGCTACACTGTTAAAAAAAAATAATTTTAATCGGAAATTCTCCGTACAAATACACTGTTCCCAGCCGTATTTCAGTAAATACAGTCAACTGTGATTTTTACCCTATTTTATTATTATCTTTTACTGGTTGGTGACCGTAATATCACTCCTTAATGTCAATATATCCGTTTTTCAAACGGTAAATACCTGGCAACATTTATTCTAGGATTTATACCGTTTTTCACGGCAAATATTTAACAGTGTAGGCTAGGTTGCGATAGCTAAGATTAGGTTAAGATTATATCTTACGATGTTTTCTAGTGCGGGTACCTCATACTCTTTAGAAAGTTTATAGATATCTTTTTTTATCTTTTTATGCTTAATCAATACGAATTAATATTTCCCATTCTAGTGCTAAAAACATCCAAACTAAGAAATTAAGTATAATTCCATTGCAATACGTCAAAGAATTCGCATATTACGTCCCTTACCAAAGACAGCCTTGAAAGAAGTTCTCAGCAAGTAGCGAACAAATGGGAGGGAGAGAGATATAATGAGGGCAATTTGTTCTGCAAAGAAGGCTGGATCTTACGGTCGGAATCGCATGCAAATTTCCATAATAGTCGATATGAATTACAGCTATCCATTACCTCAATGGATTTTCTCCCTTAGGCAGAAATGACAGGAAAATCGGTTGATGTTTTCGATGATGGTTTTTATCCCCGATAGGCTTCAAATAGTTTCTATCTTTATCATTAGTGATAATAATAATAATAATAATAATAATAATAATAATAATAATAATAATAATAATAATAATAATAATAATAATAATAATAATAATAAAATTTACGCGGCATAATAAGATACAAATAAAAGGCTTCTGCAGAAGAAATTGCGAAATGTAAAAAAAGGTATAAAATATGAGTGAATAGAATATACCAAATGAATAACTTATAGCTAAAGATAAAAAAAAAATTATGTACTATAAAATGTTGCGTGAATTTCTGTGATACACACCTTTTACTAACGCTAATGCCATATAGATGATGACATACGACAAGGCTTGTTCAGATAAAGGCCACTTAGTGAGGATAACGCATTTTGCCTCTCGCCAGCTTTCGCATTTACTAGCTCTTAAATACCCTATTACACTCTATGAGGGGAGAGCATCATGTTAGATTTTGCAAATGTATCTATTCACAAGGAACCAAATTTCCTCGAAATCTATTTGTAACAAAAGCTTTACCTTTTTTTTTTTTTTTTTTTTTTTTTACCAAATAAAGTTACTATGGATTCCACTGTTAAACACGATGATACGTCTTTATTTCCGATATGTGACTTGCCTCATCTGAAGTAAATTAGGTAAAGGAAGATAAATGGTAACATCTGGAAAGTTAGTTTTACCAAGTGGAGTTTAGTCGGATGGATTCTAGGAGTACTTCATTAAGTTAATTCTGTTCTAAAGGCCACTTATGAAAGGGCCAGTGACATTACCCTATCTAGCAGGACGATGCCCTAGAGACTGGCCATATATGCATTTGATCAGCGCCAACGCCGCGTCTCCACCCAAGCTAGGACCAGGGAGTAACAGGCAATGGCTGCTGATAACTCAGCAGGTAGATATATAGGATCCCCAAAACCCCACATCATTAGCTAACAAGTATGGTGAGGTTGCGGACACTACAAGATACTATGGAGCTTGAATGGGTCTCGAACCCTAGTCAGGCAGATCGCCAAGCAGGGACGTTTCCAATAGCAACGGTTGACCGTAACATGTATTTACTATATATCCTTTAAACATAATTGTTTAACACTTTTATGATAATTTTGGGTTTCATTAATACCCCCCCCATTATTAGGTTTGCAAGTTGATGGTCAGAAAACTTGGCGAGTACAAGTTGGTTAATTCAAGGGCACTGGTTGGGTATGAAGCCCAGATCCCCTGGTATTGATGAAAGCTGCTAAATTTGTATTAGAAAATATTTACTTTATATAAATTTGAAAATTATTTTCCTTCCCCCCTAATATCTTTATACTTCCGAGAAACCCAACTGCGAAATACTAATATTGTTTGGAAGTGAAACCAAATTTCTCCCCAATATTTGAATTCTTAACGGTACGAGAAATGAAATATGATACGAGAATTGAATATTCTATAAAATGACGCCAACATCTCCCTGTTTTTGGTTATTCATTAAGGTATGAGATGGAATAAAGTAAAAAATTGGAGAATTCATTTAGTGAATTTTGTACAATTAGAGGAAATGAAAAATGTGTACATCCCTCGTTGTTTTCTTACATATAAATCAGTGTCATAAATTTCTGTAAGCTATGGAAAATATATATACCACGGTTGCTAATGTTTCTATAAAGAAATATTTAATTTCTGCTTATTAACGTAAATCTTCCGTAAATATTCTCGATACATATAATTTAAAAACTTCTTCATTACTTGTCTTTCCTCGGTTAGAATTCAGCTAAAATAATTTCATGAGGCAAAAGAGATTTGGTTTAAGAACATTTGTAAAAAGGCGCTTTTATCCAACATCTAACATTTTTGCTTGGGGTAGCGTCCTTGGTACCTGAAATAACGGAAATGGAAGTTGAAGTGGTTTCAATTACACAGTTGTATTCCGTTTTAGTATGCAGTATCTTATTTGCCTCCTTATTTTGTTTGTTATGAATTACGTTATACTATTTCTTAATCAAAGTATTTTTCCCCGAGTTGTAAGATTTTAAGTTCAGGACTTCTTTTATTGATAAGTAGAGAGACTTCAAGTTTAGACTAGCTGGTAGTTTGACTACATCCATTTACAAAATGAATGACGTTTTATCATAAGCTAAAATCATCAGTCAGCCTCCAGCAAACGTCGTGCTAAAGCTGGGATCATAATAGGCTTTTTTTTTTTTTTTTTTTCGCCAGCAGCTGCCCAAATGGAAAGCACGAGATGTTGCTAGACATTTCCCGACTGGACGGGAAGCAGCGCGTATAACCCGCGAGCATGACGTCAGAACTGATGTAAACACACAAGATGTCGACTGCAAATAAGACTTGCTCTTGCTTGGCAATCTTAGGTCCAACAAGCATCAAGAGATAATAAAAATCTGCTTTTTTCATCCTGTGGGAGTTGTAGAATTCTTCAATTCACGTAGTATACCGATAATGCATATTACTGCAACAGTTGGAAAATTTCTTGCCGCCATGATGATATCAGCTGATCGGTTTCATTTAACTTTTTCCCATTTGTTCCT
Source organism: Palaemon carinicauda (assembly GCF_036898095.1). Taxonomy (NCBI): domain Eukaryota; kingdom Metazoa; phylum Arthropoda; class Malacostraca; order Decapoda; family Palaemonidae; genus Palaemon; species Palaemon carinicauda. The sequence continues at coordinate 36,706,977 of NC_090742.1, forward strand.
CGAACTGCGATATCGTGGTGTGATGCTTCAACACTTTCGCTCGCTATCATTGGCTGAAGGTTGGCGAAAACCTTCGACAAGAAATGACTAGTGTGATTCCACCATAAGCCTGTCTGTCCGCGGATTAGAGGCCCGTGTGGTTTTTCAAAATCTATTTTTAACTCTAGGTATTCGACATCGTTCTGGCATCTGTTTCAGTGCAAGCATAGCTAGGTTTGAATATCACACTTCTTTGTGACAAAACTTCAAGAAAAGTGTACGCTATGATGTGAAATGGAAATTAAAACAGTAGACTGCTGTCTGGGCCTCTTCACGTGCCAAAAATATGACTGAGGCTATGGGAATGTAGAAGTAAAATAAAGGCCCAACTTCATGAAGTAAACCACGCTAGCTCAGCATTCTTTGTTAATGAAGAGTAGACGATGACTCAGATGAGATCTTAAAAACAGAGAGCAAGAATGTTTTTCTAAATTAATAGTTTGAAGTGGCTGACACTCTAACTTCCACCTTCAGAATATAATGCTTCAAAAACTATCGTAGCAAAAAATTTAGACGCAATTACGACAGAATACGGAGAAGAACTTGAAGAAACCATGGAGAGGAAAAATAACTGGGTTAAAGTTGAAGATGTGATAAAAATCACAATAATAACCACTTTATGAAAGTAAAGTTTGAAGCACTGAAGATGGCAAAGAAAGTCATGGAAGTAGGCCTCGTCATAACATACCAATTCATCCAAGTCAATATATTGAACAAGATGTAGTTTGGGCAAGTGTCCTTTCGATATAAATTCTATTCTTATTAGCATCTGTATAAGGAATGTTCTATATATAAAAAATTCAAAATATGGATGTAAAAAAAAAAAAATACATGAAGATGTGTCAACTGTAATCAACAACATCGAACTTCAACAGCGAAATGCCCAGTAAGAAAGGGTCTAATTAATAAGAAAATGCAACAGATAAAGGCAAACAAGGATGTAACACCCACTAGAAACAACAGTACAAGTTACACCAAAGTAATAGCTACCAATACGGGGAATTGTCAGACTAATGCAAATAGCCTTCTAAACAACACACGAGGAGACACAGGAATTGAGACATTAACAAATATAGCAATTAAATTAGGGCTGGTTCAGGGCAGATTTTAACCCTCATTCATAAACAACATATTAGTAGATAACATAACCAACAATGCATTTCTCTGAAGAAACAATAAACAAGGTAGAAAGTAGTCTACTATGGAGAGAAACAAAAGACAAAAGAACCATGAAAGCAGAGCAAGTAATTTCAAGCATTTCAGAATATACAGCAGGATATGCAGGATTCCACATAAGATGAAGGGAGCATAGCAGAAGTTCAGAAGGTGACTCATCAGGTGAAGACTTCAAACCCACAAATGAACCTAATTCGGACTCAAACTCACCAATTCCTTAATCGGGAGATATAAGAACTTTGCAAGAAACACATGAGCTCAATCAGAAAGAGAAATACAAGCCTCACTACAAAGCCTCTCAGGTCTCTCCAACTCTCCCATTTTGCAAAATCCACACGGATCAACTTCATCAGAAAATAATACGCCAGTAGAAAGGAATAACAGAAAAAGAAAAAGTAAAAGAAAAATAAGAAACTGTTGTACTATGCTAACATTAAAAACCAAAAGAAAAATTTACCTTTATATGAATAAGATTATGGCTAATTCACAATTTTATATCACTCTTACTAATACTTAACTTTCCAAACTATTCCCTACCAAGGTTAGCTAACTAACTGCTGTCATTCTTCTTTCGCCCACTTTTCCTATCAGCTAAAAAACCATTGATACACCACCCTATAACCTTCCCACCCAACCCCACAACATCTATCTCTCTCTCTCTCTCTCTCTCTCTCTCTCTCTGATGTTGACCGATAGTGCCTTTCCCATACACCCAAGACCGTAATGGCACAGCTATCCATTTCAAGGCATCGTATATCAGCACACGCAAGGCTCGTTTTTTAAATTTCGTCATTTCATGGAAACCGAAGTGAACACCCAATGAGATCCCTGTGGTTTTTTTTTTTTTTTTTTTTTTTTTTTTTTTGATGGGGGTGGGGGATATTATTTATTTGCTCAACAGTTATCGTGTCATAATAAGAAGTATGTTATTGTGAATTATGATGATCATGCTACAAATCCTCAATAATACCTCAAGGATAACAGCTTTCTGATATATATATATATATATATATATATATATATATATATATATATATATATATATATATGTATATTATATATACATATATATAAATATATACATATATATATATATATATATATATATATATATATATATATATATATATATATATATATATATATATACACATATATATATATTATATATATACATAAAAATATAAATAAATATATATATATATATATATATATATATATATATATATATATATATATATATATATATACATGTATATACAGTATATATATATATATATATATATATATATATATATATATATATATATATATATATATATATATACATGTATATACAGTATATATATATATATATATATATATATATATATATATATATATATATATATATATATATATATATATATATATATAAATATATAACCTAAAAATGACTCATACCACTCCGCCTCGGCCCTAGGTCCTCAATGGCAGTGGAACAACTGGCCAATATGGCGGACAGTTACGTTTAACTGCAGGGGGTGCTAAAAATTTCTGGACTTGATCAGAGTCTTGCAACATACAACGTCAGTACCCTGTCTAGGGAAGAAGATCTTGCTGTGTTACTAGAAGAGCTGAAAGAAATAAGTTGGGATATAATAGGTTTGAGTGAAATTAGAACTGGGGAATCTTATATAGAATTAAAAGATGGACATATATTTTGCTTCAGAGGACATGAAAGCGACAAAGAAAATTGAGTGGGCTTTCTAATTAATAAAATCTTGCGGGTAACAGAAGAATTTTGTAGTACTATTCATAGAATTGCAGGATTAATTATCAAACTAAATAAGGCGTATAAAATGAAGATAATTCAAACGTATGCACTAGCTACATCCCATACAGATGAAGAAATAGAAACACTTTTTGAAGATGTGGAGATATCTATGAAAAAACATGACTCAACTTACATTTATTTTGGGTGAATTCAATTCTAAAGTAGGTCAAAAGAAGAAGGGAAAATTAACAGTGGGCAAACTTGGAGTAGGCACAAGGAATAATAGAGGCAATATGCTTGCAGAATTTGTTCTAAAGAAAGAATCTTAGAATTATGAACACTTTTTTTTTTATAAAAAGGAACATAGAAAACGGACATGGAAAAAAAAAAATAAGTTATATTCTCAGCGAAAAATTTTATTTAGTTGAATACGTAACAGTGCCAGATAAGTTCAAGTCAAGTGACCATAGAATGGTGAGAAGTAAAGTTTGTATAAATCTAAAGAAATAGGAAAAACAAATTTTAAGAAAAAAAACAAACACTCCTGTAATAAGAGAAAAATCGGATGAGTTTAGTTTAGCAATACAAAATAAGTACTCCCACCTACATGGTGAAATAGAAGCAAGTAAAGAAGAAAGGACCATTAACTTAACCAAATTGGTATTGGTATTAGCACAAGAGATAGGTGGAAAAGTTCCTAAACAAGATCAATGAAAACTATCAGAAAAAACCAGACCTAATAAAGAAAAGATTTGAAACAAGGGTAAAATCCAAGAGAGATGAATTGAAATTAGCAGAACTACCAAAACAATAAACAAACTAAAAACCTAAGACATTCGTAAACATAATCAAACCAAAATTAAGGAAACACTAAAGAACGAAAGAAACATCTAACTGAAGAAAAGAAGACTTGGAACAGGGCGTTAAAAGAGCTTATAAATGATGAAAATGGAAATGTTATAAAAAACGACAAGGTGTGATAAAAACTGCAGAGGATTTCTCTGCATTGCTATATAATAGTGATATAAGAAATAACTTTACCAACAGATATAATGAAACACCCGAGGTATTATCATAATCGTTATTATTACTAGCTAAATTACAACCCTACTTGGAAAAGCAAGATGCTATAAGCCCAAGGGCTCTAACAGGGAAAAACAGCCCAGTGAGGAAAGGAAATTAGGAAATAAATAAACGATATAGAAAGTAATGAAAATTAAAATTAAATATTTTAAAAACATTAACAACATTAAAACAGATATTTGATATATAAACTTTAAAAGGACTTATGTAAGCCGGTTCAACATAAAAACATTTGCTGCAACTTTGAACTTTTGAAGTTCTACAGATTCAACTACCCGATTAGGAAGATCATTCCACATGAGCAGAGGCAAACCAGCAGGAGGAGATGGCGTAACAATTGATTTAATAACAGATGGAGGAGATTCCTTAGTAATAAAAGTCACTGAACTTTACACAAAATATTTGCAAGAATACTCTATACCTACAGCTTGAAAAAAAAAAAAAAACTTTATCATGATACTAATTCACAAAAAGGGAGACACAAAAGACATAAAATTACCACCCAATGAGTTTACTGTCAGAAATATATAAAACATTCTCGAAGATCATGTTTGGCCAAATAGAAAGGCAGCTAGATATTTATCAACCAAGAGAGTATTGAGGCTTTAGAAGCGGGTATTCAACAGTTGACCATATCCATGTAATTAACCAGCTAATGGAATATTTAAAAGAATAAGACAAACTACTATGTATGGCATTTATAGATTATGAGAAAGTATTTGATTCTGTTAAAACTTCAGCAGTAATGAAAGCCCTTCAGAGACAAGGAATAGATGAACATTTAGTTAAAACTGTTGAAGATATCTATACAGAAAGTACAACAATCCTAAAACTACATAAAGATCGTGAGAACATTCCGATTGAAAAATGAGTTAGACAGGGAGACCCCCATCTTTGCTAAATTATTCACATGATGCCTAGAAGAAGTTTCTAAAAAAAATATATTGGAAAAATGTAGGAATTAACATTAATGGGGCATACCTTAACAACTTGAGATTTGCAGAGAGCATAGTTCTGTTTAATTAATCAGGGGGAAGAATTGCATAAGATGATAGATGATTTGAATAGAGAAAGCAGAAATCTAGGGCTGAAAATGAATATGAGTAAAACTAAGATAATGTTCAATGAAAATTCAGAAAGAAAACAAATAAGCGCTCTAAATTGTTAATGAATATACGTACTTAGGACAGACAGTAGGTGTTTCCCCAGAACATGAGACCGAAATTAAAAGAAGGATAAGCATGGGATAGACAGCTTTTGGTAAACAAATAGACAAGTATTTAATCAAACGGTCCTACCAGTATTAACTTATGCTTCAGAAACTTGAAGCCTTATTAAAGACTTAGAACATAAACTAGTTACAACCGAAAGAGCTAGCGATAGAATAATGAAGGGAATAACAGCAAGAGACAGAAAAAGAGCAAACAAAAGTAGAGGATATTCTAACAACATGTAGAAGAAAGAAATGGACTTGGGCAGGACATATAATGAAATGACAGATAATAGATGGGCATTAGGAATAAAGGAATAGGTCCCTAGTGATTACTAAGAAGCAGGGGAAGGAGGAGAATACGATGGATTGACAAACTAAGAAAATTTGTGGGTATAAACTGGCATAGAAAGACTATATACAGACGCAAGTGGAAGGATATGCGTGAGGCCTTTGTCCTTCAGTGGACTAGTAAAGGCTGATGATATATATATATATAAATATATATATATATATATATATATATATATATATATATATATATATATATATATATATATACACATATATATATAAGCGTATATATATACATATAAATGTATATATATACATATAAATGTATATATATACATATAAATGTATATATATACATACATATGTATATATACAATATATACATATGTATATATATACAATATATATATATATGTATATATATATATATATATATATATATATATATATATATATATATATATATATATATATATAAAACACACACACACATATATATGTATATATATATATATATATATATATATATATATATATATATATATATATATATATATATATTAGTGTTGTTAAAATTATGCTCACCATATTTCTTATTGTGGAAAAAAATATAAAACTACTTTTCTATATCAAGCTTCACTTAAAAAATGATGTGTGTGAATTATATGAAGACGAAATAGAGCGTTAAATACGAATATTGGCAAACTTCTCTGTAACTGAAAGCTGCTATTTTTTCGGGCACTTGATGCTTACTTTAATTTTCCTAATTTTACGAGAGTATAATTTTATCAACCATGGTAGCCAACAGATCGACTCTAAAAGACGTATACTCATGCCAATATCCGTTCCGGATAAAAGCGAGGGGATCTTGAATGGTTAATGCTCAAGTCTTAAAACTCGCAAGCTACTCTAATTACTCCAGACCTTAGTGGATTGGTGCAAGCGGCATTGGTTAACACTACTGATTTATTCTATTGCTATGGCATATCAGTGGAAAGACGATTTTATGAATGGATTCTTTAATAAAACTTATACCACCTTGGAATTTTCGTCCTAGCTTCTTGTTTCTTTGGAGGTTAAGCCTCCTTTTCATTTGCCTCAGATCCTTTTACTTTCTCGCAATAGAATCTGCATTTCATGGCGTAACAATTTCTGTAAAATATCATCTGAAATACTTTTTCTTTACGATAATTTACGTTATAATTTAATCGGCAAAATTACGCTGATCTATTCGGCTTGATCCAGATATCAAATAAGGGATACACTGTCACTTTGCTATTGATGTATGTATTGAGCAGTACTGTTTCCATCATTTATGTTTGCTAGTATTATTATCATTTGAAATACAAAAGTAATCATATGAAATACACCTAAAACCGATTCACATAATGTGAAAAGGTGGGAAAACGTAAAGAATTAGTAAATAAACGTGAACAAAATTAACAAACATCTAAACACCTACATAAGACAACAACAACAACAAAGGCTAAAATTGAAAACCCTGGCAATGGTGCAAGGCGCTTTACGGTATCATAATATCGTGAATAAAGATGATACAAGAGAGATAGGAGAGACTCCAAGTTTGTATGATACAAACCATCTATTGTCTTCGCTCTGACAAAATGTCGCTAGATTAAATTTAAACAGAAGAGACTGCTGTTTCCCAAGACCTAAAGAACGTTTATAAGATCTTATTATCTTGCTTTTGTCATTTTTGCTCATGAGCAGCGTTATCTGAAGTAATGCCAGAGGGACAACTCCGCAGTTTTGCAGTAGAGAGAGGGAAAGACCCACAGTACTAAGAACTGTGATATTGTTTTAATACGTGGGGATATATATATATATATATATATATATATATATATATATATATATATATATATATATATATATATATATATATACATGTATACACATACACACACACACACACACACACACACACATATATATATATATATATATATATATATATATATATATATATATATATATATATATATATATATATATATATATATATATATATATCATTCTGCAAACGGTTTGAGCATCCTGCAAGACTTTTCATTGTTGGGTCAAAGAGTTTAATGATTTTTTGTTGTTGAAAAAAAAGGACAATCATCACTGATTTACGGTAACAATAAGGATATAAAGATTCACAGATATCCTCTCTTCTCATTTTTCCAATAAGGGAACAACAGTGTCGCATTCTACTGCAGTGCCGGAGTTTCTCCGAGTTTCCCCAGCCCAGCGCTACTGAAGCCAGTAGCACTTTATTATACTTATGGACGTGGTAGGCAGGATGGGGTAGAGAGAGGTATGGGGGGGGGGGGGGGCTGGGTTAGTATGGCACGAAGGGGAAGATGCTGGGATGCTATTCAGGGTAGGAGATGGTAATGGAGGGGGGGGGGTTGGAATGTTGATGCAGTCGTTCAATGGCTCTTTTAGAGACACGCATAATAATCATTAGTGTCATCATTAACATGAGGAATATGATGGTTTTCATTTGCAAATTTTCGCATAAAAAAGGTTTGGTGAATTCTAATTCTGGATAAAAAAAAAAAAAAAAAAAGTTTTGAAATGTGAAAATACAGTTGTTTTGTTGACAAGCAATTATTTTAGGATTAGGTTATGCATCAAAAGGCAACAAAAAAAAAAATGCAGCTAAATTGGGGACAAATAAAAATAAAATAAAATTTTCCCCTAATTTGGATGTATTTTGGACATTCTCTTCGCCCTCCCCAAGAGAGATTAGTTCACCAAATATTCATCTGGGCTCCACAAGGCACTAGAAGCGTTAGAAGACCTAGGGCTACATGGCTGAGGACTATGATGCGTGAAGTAGGAGATGATGAATGAAGAAGTATTGTATTAAAAGCTCAAGATAAAGACGACTGGCAAAATTTAACCGAGGCCCTTTGCGTCAATAGGCGTAGGAGGAGGAGATGATGATAAAATTGGGAAAAAATGTATGAGAAAAATATATAGGTCTCCTAAAATAAAATCTGGGATGATAAGACTTCATAAAGTTATTTCGTGATATAGAATTGCACTATGAATTCTCAAAAAAGAATGACTACAGTTTTTTCAAAAAGAGCGTTTAATCTTCTTTCCTCTCCCAATGACATAATAATTACATGGTAATGAGGTCATAAAATTTTTGTGGTCCAGCCGCATTTATAACACAGCAATCTATTTTCTTTCCGATGCGGGACCATAAAACTATCTACAACTTTGGTTGTTAAATATTTTGTGTCATGAAGTAAGTACGTTTTGCTTTTTTTTCAATATTACTCATAATTTGTGAAATGATAATCGTTATATAATGAGATAATTAGAGTATTTGCTAAGTTGATACAAAGAGCTCAATGATCTTTCGAATAAAAGGAGTCAATCAATTCTGTTAAACTTTTTTTTTATGTATTATTTGATGATTTTCTTATTCTGATACTGACAGTGAGTTCACTTTGTAATATCACAATTATGTGATTGCAGTTTCACAGAATTCCCCAAAACAGTTTGATGCGTGCAATTAGCAATTCAATTTCAAACTTAGGATTATCCATTCCTCTTCAATTTATGACTGCCTTGCTTCATAGGCTACAAAATGGGTAACAATGATCACATCTTCCATTTTCAAAATTCCACAACTGCGTTTTTTATAGTAAAGTGAAGAAACATTTATTAAAAGAATCGTTTCTCGTTTTAGGCAAGCAGCAAATAATTACTTTATAGATATGATTTTCGTTGTCTTTTAACTTCACACCATTCTGTGATGTTATCGAAAACGTACCTGCCTGGCGATCTCCCGGACTGTGGTTCAACTCCCGTTCAAGCTCGATAGTTTCTTGTAGTGTCTGCAACCTCACCATCCTTGTCAGCTAAGGATGGCGGGGGGGGGGGGGGGTGTTTGGAGCCTATAGGCCTACCTGCAGAGCTATCAGCAGCAATCACCTCATCCCCCCCCCGGGTTCTAGCTTGGGCGGAGAGGGAGCGTGTGCGCTGGTCGTATGTACTGTATATATTCCATAGTCCTGCTAGCTAGAGCATTGTCACAGGCCCTTGCTTCTGCCATTCATGAACTGCCATTAAAAAACCTACTGCCAAAGCTATCAGTATTCTTTCAAAATAAAGGTGTTACTGTCCTCAAAGGTTACAGCTTTCTCAAATTAGCTATCTTTCATAAAAAGTTTTATAACCTGTTAACACTTATGGTTCTCTCTCAGTAAAGTTCATCAAACATGCCACTTAGGTCCCCCTCCAATTAGGTAGCAAATTGTGCCATGATCATATGATGATAACGTCATTACTTTTTTTTCAAGTATATTGGGTATTTGAACTCTCTCTCTCTCTCTCTCTCTCTCTCTCTCTCTCTCTCTCTCTCTCTCTCTCTCTCTCTCTCTCTCTCTCTCTCTCTCTCTGAATAAAAATAAAAACACACAAACACACACACACACACACACACACACACATATATATATATATATATATATATATATATATATATATATATATATGTATATATATACATACGTATATATATATATATATATATATATATATATATATATATATATGTATATATATAATTATATATAATACACACACACACACACACACACACACACACACACACACACACACATATATATATATATATATATATATATATATATATATATATATATATATATATATATATATATATATTACGTTTTCTGGGTATATATACTTTTACATTAATTATGGATACCAGAGAAACTATTTACATATATCTCAATACTTCAGAAACGCAGTTGCGTAGACAGAAATATGAGTGTACATTAAAACAAATGGAAAGATTCTAATATGGCTTAATTAAATTTGGTTTCATTTCAGCAGACGTAGCTCCGCTCTCGAATGTTAAGACCTTTCTAGTTTCAACGAATGCGCAGCATCAATTTACACCGAAATTAATTTCAAGTATATTTATTACTGAGGGATAAATAACAGAAATAAATCGTATTTTAAAGTTAAGGTTATATGGAATTAATCTGTTTTAAAAGTGTGTACTGACACATGATAAGAAAAGATATCAAGTGTTACCAATAGGGGCATCCTATTACATGGATAATGAATTTCGTGTATTTACATCGTCAGTCCATGGGATATCTAATAAATCCCTTCGACCAACTTTGTTATTAAGAAAAAATCCTATTACACACACACATACACACACACACCCACACACATACAAAGCCAACATTCTAACACAGATGAATCTTGAAATTTGGAAGATATAGCTTTGATGGAGTAATAAACAATTACGTCTAATGTCTACATTTACGCTAACATTAGATTAAATTTTAATGCTAAAGAAAAGGTAATCTAGAGGCAAAAGTAGTGCTAACTGTCGTACATTTTGGTATTCAATATATAATTGACAATTTGGTAAACGGTGAAGGAATTCTTTCAATCTTTCTTGTTTAATTCGTCTTTCTCCTCTACCATCACCTATTCATATCCTCGTTCTTTACCTACTCCTAATTCTTATACTCTTCCTTTATCACCTTCTCTTATTAATATCCCCATTCTTTAATACCGTATTACCTTCCTATTGTCCCAACCTTCTTTATCTTTTTAAAATACTCCCATTCTTTCCCTCCACAATCTTCTCCTCCCTCACATCCCCTCTTCCCTCCCACAGAGGAAATGTTTGTGGGTTTCCCTCCATTAGGAGAGAAGGGTGAATACTTCTTTCTCTTACTGACAATAGCTAGACCAGCCATCTGGGGTTTCCCCTGAAAATTTCTTAGTGCGTGTCTCAAATTCGTTATCTTATGAAAGGAGAGAGAGAGAGAGAGAGAGAGAGAGAGAGAGAGAGAGAGAGAGAGAGAGAGAGGGAGGGAGAGAGAGAGAGACTATCAAACTAATGAAATAAGAGGATAATGAGGAAATTAATACTAATGCGCTCATATTTTACGATTACCGAGATTTATCACGAGTAAAGCATGCAGGCGAAATTTAACATGTATTTAAAATAAACAATTAAATACTTACCAAAATATCGTACTAAATCCCCTAGAAAACTTCAGATGTACAAAATGAAATGAAACGTACTGAATTCAAGGACTCTCGAATCTTCGTCTGCTTTGATGAAATTATTTTTCAATATCGCAAACCTAATTGGAGAAGATAGTCCAAGTTGAATACTCTTCATGAAGGCACTAACTATCTCGACCTTGGAAGAAGATTCATTCCCCAATTCTTATTCATGTTGTTCGTGATGTTAACGCGAGTCATTCATTTTCTTTTTTTCTTCTTTTTCATTGATTTCAGCAAGATAAAAACTAATTGTAAGCCCGACCAGACAAATCACAGGACGAAAGAGCCACGTTGCAGTTATCGAAGATTATAATCCCGTATGATGACAATGCTGTTGGGGAATAAAAATCAGTGTTTGTGATTTGTTCGCTGCGGTTGTCTTTAATCTCTCTCTCTCTCTCTCTCTCTCTCTCTCTCTCTCTCTCTCTCTCTCTCTCTCTCTCTCTCTCTCTCTCTCTCATGAAATAGTAATTACTCACGCAACTTCGGGGTTTGTTTAATCACGTTTCCTAGTTGATCTCGTTTAAGACTTCGTTTACGTCTCTGGAGTCAGGCTTTGCAGAAATAACAGTTCTCGAATCTTTCGTGTTTACGTCCAATATTGATGGATAATTAAAGTATTTTTTTTTTCTCACGAAAACATGAAAGGTGGCTTAGAAGGAGAACGAGATACGAGAAATATCATAACAATGTGTTATCATGGTTCAATGTAATTTAGTTCGGTGCGTGATTATGACTAATTTTTTTTTCCTTAAAACTACGTTTGCTTTTATGTGCTTGCTATTTGCGTGTATAAACTCTGACGTGATTTAGCATCGAAAATCGAAGTTTAAAATTGACCGTTCTCAAATCATAAGGTACAAGAATTTTAATTCAGGTATTAAGAAAATTCCATTTCCTGAGGCTCGTACGATCAGTATTGTGGTGAAGATTTAATGGCTAAAAATATAAATCTTCATTAGGCTTTCCCCATAATATTATCCACGGACCTTCGTTTTAGTTTTAAGGTTTTCTGATAATTGTAAAAATGTTTCTGCTCCAATTTTGATGACAAAAAGAAAAAAAAACGATTAAAACTTACCCGAAATATAGATGAATAAAATAAACTCCGGGATATGTTTTGATTTATGCTTTTCAATCCTCAACTATGTGTCCAGGTTCTTCAATGTGATACTTACCTTTAATTCTTATTCTTCAAGGCGAGACATGTGGATCAGATTGGATCTATAAATTTGGAGCTAAATGCCTGGAACCGGGGTCTGGGAGACCATTCAGATGGGAGAAAACCCTCCGATGGAAAATGAAGGAGAGGTTATGACAGCAAGATACAGGAAAGTATATTTAGATAATGTTTACAGTGCACCGGTTGAGTTGCAGTAATGGCAATAACCAAAATGTTGGCTACCTTTTTGTGAATCTAGCAAACTGACCAAGTGGTTTCGTAAATTCTTCTTTTATTTTTGTAGTATAGTAAGAAACCCATTGTTTTAGTATGTTAGAATAATTATTATGTCCATCTTCATTCACTCAGCATACCTATGATATTAGTTTTACAATTTCTATATGTTTTGCTATCAATATTAATAGGCCTATTCTATATATTGATACTGTTTCCTGAAAACAAAAAAATAAGTGCAGGAATAATTAATAGAGATTATAGTCATTGACAAGGATAAGACTAAGTACTCAGTGCTTTACTATCCATAAATCCGATTAAAAAAATAAAAATAAAAGCTTTAACGTTCAATGAAGATATAAAGGTTTAAAAGCTTCCCCTTGAACGGTTGAGGTAAGGGACAGTCCACACGTTGTCACGAGCCGTGAGAAAGGTTGTGACTCAAAGGCAGGATGAGTAACTTTATTACAGAACACTCGCCTTTATACACAAAAACTCAATGCAACAGAAAATTTCCTGTTCAACCGACACCGCACCGGTTAACAGTTAACGGTGAGAAAAACAGACATGTTATTTCAGGTTCAATGCAACAGGAAATTTCCTCTTCAACCGACACCGAACCGGTTAACAGTTAACTGTGAGAAAAACAGACATGTTATTTCAGGTTCTTGTTAGTGCGAGGGGAGAGCGAAGATATAAGCATAATATACATACAAAATGAAATGTTACTATGTACGATCATGAGACACATGGTTGGTACATGGCTCCCCCCCTAAAAATGACATAATGTACATGTTAAATAGGGTGCCCTGAGAGGCAAACTGTAGGCAGGTCATCTGGCAGGAGATAAGCAGGTTTTACACAATCAATGGAGACCCAGTCTTCTTTGCCACGAATGTTTAGTAGGAATGCTTTCAGACTGCGTCGGATCACAAGGAAACGGCCCGTGTAAGGAGGCGTTAGCGGTGGCTTGCTAGTGTCGTTGCGAGGAAGACGTGCGTTGCAGAGTGCAAGTCTGTTGGTATGTGATGCTTCACTGGGGTCTTGTAAGTCTGGCGGCACGGAGTAAATTTTCCCACGATGTGACGTATGCGCTGGAGATCGTCGGAGGAGGTTGTAGAAGGAAAAAATTCGGCAGGGACCACCAATGTGTCGCCATAAACCATTTCAGCTGCCGAGACATCGATGGCGTCTTTAGGAGTGGTCCTTAGTCTCAGGAGGACCCAGGGAAGCTGAGTAAACCAGTTGGAATCCTTGCAGCGGAACATCAAAGCTGCTTTGAGGTGCGATGAAAACGTTCAACCATTCCATTGGTAGTGGGGTTGAAGGCAGTTGTCTGATGTAGGGTGATGCCCAGGAGATTCGCTAATGATGTCCACAATTGAGAGGTGAAAGTGGTACCCCTGTCAGAAGTAATATGCTCAGGGATGCCAAATCTTGCAATCCATCCTGAGAGTAAGGCAGATGTACATGAGGCGGACGTTGCAGTTTCCATGGGAATGGCTTCAGGCCAACAAGTGGAGCGATCGATGACGGTAAACAGGTAACAATGTCCTTGTGATGTAGGTAGGGGGCCTACAACGTCGACGTGAATGTGTGCGAAACGGCGCTGAAGTTGAGGAAAGGTGCCCACTCCTGAATCCGTGTGTCGATGTACTTTGGAAGTTTGGCAAGAAGTACAGGCGCAGACCCAATCCTTAGCATCCTTACAAATGCCGTGCCGAATGAACTTTGTCTTCAGCAGCTGTGCAGTAGAACGGCACGAGGGATGTGAAAGGCCGTGAGTGAAATCAAACACCTGCCGGCACTTGGGAGCAGAAATCCAAGGTCGCGGTCTACCAGTACTGACATCACAGAGGAGGGTGGTGTTGGAGTCTTCGAGGGGAAAGTCTTCCCAACGGAGGAACGTGCAGAATCCTGTCGTTGGGCTTCAGCCAAGGCGTTGTAATCCAATCCCAGTTGAACGGCAGCCAACATATTTCTTGACAGGGCATCGGCAACGGGATTCATTGTCCCAGGGAGTATTGAATGGTGCAATTGTATTCAGGCACGGAGGAGAGATGTCGGCGTTGATGGGCGGACCAGGTGTCAGACTGTCGAGTGAAGGCGTGCACCAAAGGCATTTGGTCTGTGCGAATGACGAAGGGCGTACCTTCTAAGAAATGGCGAAAGTGACGGACAGCCAAGTGCACCGCCAGCAATTCGCGATCGAAGGTAGAAAAACCTGATTCTGCCTTGGACAGTT
>NC_090742.1:36734762-36762262 GCF_036898095.1 Palaemon carinicauda
TTAACTGTCCTGGGGGGGGGGGGGGGGAGGTGCCGTCACATAAGGAATATATTACCACTCCAAGTCCATTTAAATAACTGCATATGATTTCGAAATATTTTTTAAACGTACGGTCCGAAAAGAACGTTGCCCTTCATCTTAGCGGAGGAATTGATATGAACCAGATTACGTTAGATAGATAGAAAATAACTTATAGAATTATTATATTCGCCTCTGATTTTTTGAAGTCAGCCATTACATCACAGTTTACCTAGTCTGAAATTGTTATTCTTAGGAACATTCCATTGCATATTATATTTGTAAAATAATTTCGGTAATTATGAACGAAGTTTCCTCTAAATGTATTGTAACCTTATTTTCTAAACATAATAACGTTATTACCTTGAAAATGTCATTTAAGTTTAACAGGGAGTATCTAAACATTAAGTCTCTTTCCCAAATACCGAGAGGTACCTTTCTCCGGCTATCTAACATTAATGCTGTTTTTGGGACAGATAAACATAATGTTCAGGTTTTGCCTTATTACTCATTTTAAAATGATTAATGTTTCTAAAATGCTTTCACAAATAGAAAAATAGTTATAACTGCAAAAAAAGTAATATACCTAATCTGCAGTCGATTTTACTTTTAGAATATAGATACGACCTCGATTATTATATGATAATGCTTGTTGGTTGATGGATCTTTTACATGTGGCATAAGGACCTGGTCAAGATCAGTTCTTGATTCTGCTGGAGAAGAATAATTCACTAGATTATTTAGATATTAAATTGACAAATAATGAGATATTTTTAAAAGGATACCATATGTACTGGTAGGTTATAAATATCATTTCTAGATTTTTTCAATTACTGGTGGTTTCAGAGAGCTTTCATCGTTCTGACAAGTTTCTAAAATTTCTATGATATTCTTTCATAATTAAAGGAGAAAATTGTAGACTAATTTACACGGCCTCGAACGAATATCAAAGTATAATCAATTCTATAGATATTTGCATCTTAACGACTACAAAATATAAAAAAGAAAGAGTCAAAACTGCGACCAAGTAAACTGGAAAGAAACAAATCCTGCAGGCAGCAGATCCAAAAGATTCCTTGTTAGATCCTCCGTTGAAAGAAAGAGGATTTGAGTGGAGAATAACAGAGGCGAAGGGAGTTCTGACAAACAAACCAAAATATGAAAAACTCGTGAACTTCTTTTTCATTAAAAGAGTGAACAAACCTTGGAACATAGGAACAGTCTACGCAGAACATGGGGAAGGGGTTGGTGGGAGGGATGAGAATGGACTGGGAGGAGGGGAGTAGAATGAAGAGGAAAGGCTAGATATCTGATGTCACACACTGTTTGTTCAGAGGGTTCCACTGTAACAGGTTTGCCCGAAAGGAACGACAGTAGGCCTCTGTACTATCATCAGAGCTACGTCTTTTATTATTTGACAGGGATTATCGAACAGTTTATGCCTTTAAGAATAGTCAAATAAGAGTATCGAACAGTTTATGCCTTTAAGAATAGTCAAATAAGAGTATCAATATTAACATAAATTAATATTCCTTAATAAGAAAATAGTTTTTTTCTGCTGCTAAAATTACCATAAAAAATTCAGCTATGGAAATTTGTAAACATGACTCGAAAGTTAAAAAAAAAAAGGCTTGAAATGGATATGAAACTCCAAACCAAACACATTATCATTCATGAGAAGTTTAAAGCTTTTGTCTTAAGCTAAATCTTTAGATGTCTGAAATGATCATATGCGGGGTCAGATAGCGCAAATATTTATACTAGCGATGTCTCAGGTTCATTTTTCGTCTCATTGTACACATTTGTTATTACTGTATACTCAGCAACCAAGTAAAGACTAATGCTATGAATTTCAATATCAAAGGGTCTTGTAGAATACAGAATAGCAAATTGAAGATATCAATGAAAGAAAATCTTATTTATATCTAGCTGTGCGAAGTAACGTCTACAATAGAGAGAAATGTTGAATACAAGCCTCTTATTTTCTATAAGTCAATAGTACGAATAACCAAGATCTCTTCTTTATCCTTGGCTTGAAAGACGAGAGCAAAAGATACACGAACCAGTTAGGCATCTCAGCATTGATAACGTTTCCTGAACTTTGCATGAATCTTTTAAAATTTCAGATGTGATTATAGACAGCAAATTTACTTTTGAGAAACACATTAGGTCTGTGTCTTCTTCAACTGCACAATATATTGGCTTATTAAGAAAGCCTTTTAAGATTTTCGGTGATCAATCAATTCTTAAGTGTTTTAATTCTTTCATTCTTCCTTGTTTCGAGTATTGTTTTCCTGTCTGGTCTTCAGCTGCTGATTCTCATCTTAATTTGTTGGACAGAAACTTACGGTCTATTAAATTTCTTACTTCTGATATAGATATTAATCGCAGGCACCGTCGTTCAATTAGTTCATTATGCATGCTGCATAAGATTTTTCATAATTCTGACCATCGTTTACATTCATATCTTCCCGGACAGTTCCACCTTGTTCATAATACCAGGCTTGTAGCTAATTTTAATAGTCAGGCCTTTTCCATCATAAGGCTCAATACTACATAGTACTCTAGAAGTTTCTACTCCAGCTATGACCAAGTTGTGGAATGATCTTCCTAATCGGGTGGTTGAATCGATTATTCCTTCTCGTCCGACATCACTTCGTCCAAAGTCTCTTTGTCCACTCCCTTTGCCCAACATCTCTTTGTCCGACGATATTTTAGTCCAACATCTTTTCGTCCATGTGTTGTTTTGTCCATTGTCTTTTAGTCCAATATCCATGATTTTTTCGTTAGTCCATTTATTCAATATCAGACCGTAAAACTCGGTAGTATTGTCTTTAGGTAATCCAATGAATCCTCGGTAGTTTGATTGCTGGTAAGACCCATTTCCCAGAATAGAAGTGATTTTTCTGTAGTTAGGTTGTTGCTAAGAGAAATTTCCCAAAATAGAAGTAATGTTTTGTTTGGAAAATTTAGTAAACTTGTTTCTTGCCCATATAAGGTGCTTTTCGGTATTAGCCTTTATTCCAGTAGCTGATGTTGGGGAAGCATATGAAGAGCTAACAGATGGTGATGAAATTCCTGGAGAATTTATGAGTTACTTTGATGTCAACTATATGGGAGTAGTGAGAGGTCATGGTAGAAGGAGAAGAAGAGAGCCTCCGTTATTCACAATGGCATTATGGAATGCCAACAGCAGAGTTGTCAATAACTTGCCAAGAACAAATAACGCTTTAGAAGGATACCATTCGTCACTGAAGTTTTTTTAAGGAGTTACCCATCCTAATATTTGGCGGCTGATAAAAAGTTTGGAGAATGAAACTAGCTTGATTCAAACCAAGATAGATCACATTCATCGAGGGGATACAGTAAATAAAAAAAAAATATATATGTATAGCCAAATTAATCAGCGTATACTTTCTTTGGTTGCACATTATGATTCTTATGAAAAAAATTAATTTTTATAGGTGTTGCTCACAACCTACACTCTTTCTAATCATATTATTGATTAAAGATTATTTTTTAAATTCTTATTAGTACCTTCAATATATAAATTTTATTCTTGCATATCAATGTCTGAAATATTAATTTTATTTTGCATTTTCATATATAAATGAATTTTTGACTTCCATATTTTTCTTTTTCTGGTTGTACCTATAATTAATAAAACGTCTACAATTATATAAATTTTTTGTTACATATTTTACTTTTTCTGGTCGTATTTTTATCTAATGTATAAAAACGCATGGAAAATTTCTACTTGCAAATATTCTCGGACATACATAATCTAATATATGCAGTATATATACCTTTATATTATTATGTAACTGCTATAAAAATTCAACATAAAATCTAACATTTCGTCCAGACAAAATTGGTCAAAATCACGCGGAAAAAAAATCATAGGACGAAAAGACGTTGGACCAAAAAATCATTGGAAAAAAATACGTTGGACCAAAATATCATTGGACAAAAATACGTTGGACCAAAATATCATTGGACAAAAATACGTTGGACGAAAAGGATTGGACAAAAAGACTTTGGACGAAAAGGATTGGACTAACTGACTGTACACGGATTGAATCAGTAGAACTTCAAAAGTTCAAATTTGCAGCAAATATTTTTATGTTGAACAGGCTGACATAAGTCTTTTTAAAGTTTATATACGAAGCATCGGTTTTAATGTCGTTAATGTTTCAAAATTAATCTATTTTCATTGTTCATTGCTTCTTAAATCGTTTATTTATTTCTTTATTTCCTTTCCTCACAGGGCCATTTTTCCCTTGGGCTTATAGCATCTTGCTTTTCCAACTAGGGTTGTAGCTTAGCTAGTAATAATAATAATAATAATAATAATAATAATAATAATAATAATAATAATAATAATAATAATAATAGGCCATCTTCAAAGTAAGCACTAACTTTTCTCCTGCAAGAAAAATCATGAAGTTGAAATATAATTCCTTAGCATGACAGTCGGTGCCACGAATTAATCACCGATAGTATGATACGAAGATAGCTGATGTCCACAAAATGGAGCTAAAACAAAATCCGAGAGAGAGAGAGAGAGAGAGAGAGAGAGAGAGAGAGAGAGAGAGAGAGAGAGAGAGAGAGAGAGAGAGAGAGAGAGCATTTTGGAAGCGTACGGAGTTTATATTTTTGGTATACTCCGGAATACCACAGCACTTGCATGATGACAAATTTATTAGGTGTTGAGTGTGACTAACTGGGAAGGGAATGATACGTTATATCCGTTCTAATGTGGAATTTCATTTGGGAATAGAGCCTTTGGTGTTGTTGCATAGAGAGGAAGAGTGGGAGTGGGAGATATACGCTGACAAAAACTGGCAGACAGGGATACACACACGCG
This sequence comes from Palaemon carinicauda, assembly GCF_036898095.1. Taxonomy (NCBI): domain Eukaryota; kingdom Metazoa; phylum Arthropoda; class Malacostraca; order Decapoda; family Palaemonidae; genus Palaemon; species Palaemon carinicauda. Next base: position 36,739,648 of record NC_090742.1, read on the forward strand.
CGCGCGCGCACACACAGTCGGAATCCGGAAAAAGATCGAGAGAATCCAACAGAGCGGTGGTAGAAAATCCCAATTCCCAAAAGTGATATCCGATAGAAATATGACTCATAACGTGTACCATCACCAAGTTATTCTCTTTCAAAGAAAATAAATCACCAATTTTACTAAAAAGCAAAACATCGTTGCTAAAGTCTTATTCAACCTATATTATGATAATAATGAGCGAGGGTTTTAAGTAATCATTTTATTAATTACTATATTTAAGAATTTCGTATATCGAGGTATCTAAACGTAAGCTAGTTTGAAATGGAAGTCGGTACGATTCGGGTCATGTCGAAGATTATATCCAACACACCATCAAGGGAAATTCTAATTATCCTCAATACTTATTCATTATCATTAGTAATCATTTGGATGAAGGAAGACCAAATAAATAGCCTTAGTAAAATTATAAAAAATAACTATTTATTTGATATTTCTAATCTGGGTAATTCAGTGAAAGTTGCTTCTCTTGGAAGTTTTGAAATCTTTGATAGGGAAAATTATATTTAAGTGAAACTAATATAACTGCAGAGGAAAATTAGTATATTAGTTTTTATACAAATAAAGATAATCTAAAAGAGAATATACTCTTTTGTTTGGCTACAACCGGAAAACACGAGAAATAGAAGAGGAAGGGAACAAAATGAGACTCATTTGGCCTGTCAATTTCGGTAATGAGATAGGTAAATAGCGTTGTCCTGGTTATCCTATCGCCCTTTGAATCGATTCCCAGTTTTTCCTTACTTGAACATATAAATATTCCACTTATAAGTTCTCTAATATCGCCAATAAAAATGTCTTTATTAATCCCTAAAATCCTCCATTTAATACTAATACTACTGCCACCAATAAGAATATTCTTTAATAAACAGCAAAAATTTTCAAAAAACTCGCATAATCGTAACTCTACTATCGTTTCAAGTCACCAGAAGCCTTACTATATAGCACTGCTGGTTTTTTTACTCGTTTGATTCACTACTGAAATCTCCTGTAAGTTTCCTAAAAGCTTTGAATGTTTCTAAGATAGGGATGTTATTCTTATATTCAAATCCCTGGGACCTGCGTTGAATATATCAACTCTCTAGACGAGATCTCACTCTTGTAAAGGATCCCACCAACACTATCGGTTGGTATGAAATGACATTTCCTTTCACGTTTATAGGTTTAAAGGTTTAAAGGCAACTCATGAATGGAAAAGGCAAGGGACAGTGACATTGCCCTATCAAGCAGTATAATTACCTACAGACTGACCATGTATACATATGATCAGTGCCAAAGTCCCCATTCTACCTAAGCTAGAACCCAGGAGGGCCAAGAAACTAACGAATTTGAGCGGGACTTTAACCCCAGTCTGGCGATCACCAGTCAGGGACGTTACCACATTTACTTGCAATCCGGGTTATGGTAATAGGATCAACCTTTACACACACACACAGACACACACAGATACACACACCAAAACACTAAATATTGTCATCTGGAATATAGAAGAAAAAACAGCAAATATTATAAATGTGACAATACCCAATGATTTTAGCAGAAAATAACGAAATATCAAGAACTAAAGAACGACCTGAAAACTACATGGGAACTGAAAGAAATGGGAATAATACCTGTGGTGGGGGGGGGGGGGGGGGCAACAGGACTTATGAAGAAAAACCTGAGACAAGACCTTCAGGCGATACCAAGTTGCCCAAGCATAAATGAGGTACAGACTGCTGCCATCAAGGGAACGGTGACCATTTTGAAAAGAGCCCTCGGATACCAGGCTAGTGGAGCATATAAAGTATAACCAATTAAGGTATTGAGACAAACAGGGGGAGAGAGAGAGAGAGAGAGAGAGAGAGAGAGAGAGAGAGAGAGAGAGAGAGAGAGAGAGAGAGAGAGTAAATAAGATTAGGTACATTTAACTACCTTCTTCATCCGAATATCATCTTCCTCGTGTTTTCAGCATTACTTGATCGTTTACTTTGATCGTTTATCTGCAGAGGAACCCCTTAAAAACAGAATAATGAACTTGAAAGCACTCATGAGAGAGCCACCATTCACCAACATTAAATAAGAAAAAATTAGAGGGGCACTCAGTAGAGAGCAGACCTCCGCTGCGGCAGCTTATTTCTCGATCTTTTTGCTCCACCTTGACCCTCGACCTTATCATGGATTAATTGGAGTGGATTTTCATACTTTCAAATATGAACCAAGTTTGAAGTCTGTGACAACGATGGCCAAACCTATGGCTGATTACGTGAATTGGATATTTTGCTTGTCTGTGACCTTGACCTTCCAAAATTTAATAATTTTCAGCTTTTTATAAAACTGTTAATCCCTGCAAGTTTCATTACTCTACGATTAAAATTGTGAACAGGAAGCTGTTCACAAAAACAAAAACACATTCAAACACACAAACGCACAAATAGGGGGTAAGACATAACCTCCTTCCAACTTCGCTGACGGAGGTAACTATGATCTAACATACTTGAACCATTATTCACTAGCTCAAAAAAACTTACAATATATGGTTGACAATTTAACGAAAAATAATGGTGCCGAAATATATCCTTTCCGAAATTACAATAAATTTTTTTGCAGAGCATATAGAGCACCCTTTTCATAAAACATCATATTAATTAATTATTTACTCAAAAACATCTCATACGAAAATTGAAGTAAGGGAATCTCCCCTGTAAACTAAGAGCAATTCTGGATATATATACCGTATGTATATATATATATATATATATATATATATATATATATATATATATATATATATATATATATATTATATAAATATATATATTTATATATAATATATATATATATATATATATATATATATATATATATATATATATATATATATATGTATATATATCTTTCTGGTTACGCTTAGCTCTCCCCATCCCTCGAATAAGGGTAAAGATAAGTCATACCCTGGTGAGAGAGGGGTGCATGTGCATGAGTATGCATATATATCTACAAATTAAGCCGTCTCTTATGGCGGGTCGCGTACATTAGTATAATCCTAACGTCTTACCAACTGCTGTGACCAAGGGACCTATTGAGAAGGGGCTTCGAACATCAGACGAACACACCAACACCGGACGTCTTGATTGGATCGTGTCTTCTCCAGCCTGGATTTGGCTCAGGTGTGTCAGCGATTGATATCCTACACTGGCAAAGCATTTACTCCTGTTTGCGAATCCGAGAAGGCCATCGGGGCGAAAATCACAACAAATTCCTCACGAACTAGAAGCATCGGTTTAAGGTATTTGTTAGCAAGAATAAATAAAACTTCAGTATCTATCTATCCAATTATCTGTTATGTAATTGTGTTTATACACACATGCATATATATATATATATATATATATATATATATATATATATATATATATATAATTTATATATATACATATATATATAAACAGTATGCATTATGTACATTCACACACACACTAAATATATATATATATATATATATATATATATATATATATATATATATATATATATATATATATATATATATATATCTATATATATATATCTATCTATATATATATATATATATATATATATATATATATATATATATATATATATATATATAAATATTACAAAGAATCCTTAAAATCGAATGAATTTTAAACCCATCGGAATTTATTTGTTTCAAACATCATTGCTTCACATTCATCCAAAAGTCGCAAAAATTTTGTTATCTGCTTTTTTCATTTGTCTCGTTGCAAGAAGTTTTCCTCAAACTATATCAAGTATGTTATATAAGTTGAGAAATCACCTTCACCATAACAACGACAACAACAACAACAACAACAACAACAACAAAAACAACAACAATAATATCAATAAGTATAATAATAAAGATAATATTTCTTAAAAAGTAGTACTTAAGAATAAAAGATAAGATGCATTATCAACAACAGCAGTTGTAATAATCGAGTGATAATATTTGTTGAAATATGCATTATTCATGAAGGTGATTATGATGATAATGGGAAGAATTCCAGTGTGATATCAGGGGGGAAAAATACACGACTATTTATATTGTGTTGGGGGTTATCGATAGCTAATAGGGAAAATATGCAAATGTCTCTAAACCTTTGGATAATAAATGGCTGTCGGATGATGATAAGGGGGATAATAATGATTTTCTCACCTTGCGCGAGAAAAAAAAAAACGAGCTATCTATAACCAAAGTGTCAGCTTCGCCTATCTTAAAAAATTAGGGCTTTATCGAGGTGCTAAACAAGATTCTCTCACTTAGCAATGAAAAAATAAAATGAAAACTATCATTACTCTACTTTGGAGGATTCATGTGTTTTTCAGTTAATTGGTTTCATCATTCGTTAAAAAAAATGATCTTCTATTTCTTCATTTTTAATTTGTATTTCTATTTAATTATTATTTCTCACTAGTAATATAATAGTCCTTTTACTTTATGTTGGGTGATAATATTGCTTTCCCAATTCAAATTATATTAGTGCCTGAATATCTTCGAACGAAATTGATATTCACCAAACTTCGTACAGAAGAAACTTTTGTGTGTCAAGAAATTACACTCAATTAAGTGATTTCAAAAAATGCCTCTTTAGTTCTATCTGAGGGAATTCTTATTCATGTAAAAAAATGACATGTCAGGACCTCCCAATCTGGACATTGTAAAAGTTAAAAAATTTGTTGTTTTCGTAACATCTAAACAAGTGATATCAAGTGTCAATGTCAAGAAAATTGGTTTAGTATCATTACTGAAAAAGAGATCGACTGATTATGAGCTATATGGCATCACAACTATCAAGGTCAATTTCTTCAACAATGAAATGTAACTTGTGTCTTCGAGTACAGGATAATTCAATGGCCTCAATCACACCTACAAAACTGGGTTTGTCTCATCATTCATAACAGGAAAAAGTAAAGTTACCGTTTCCTTTATTTCATAGCATTTTTTTGTCACCTTAGTACATTGGATTAAGCCCTTCGATATTTTTTCTCTTACTATAGAAGGTAATTGAATTATAGACACATCTTCCTATAACCATGATTCCTTTTTTTTTATCTCTCAAGTTGGCATTGTTCTTATTCTGAGACCTCCCTCTCTCTCTCTCTCTCTCTCTCTCTCTCTCTCTCTCTCTCTCTCTCTCTCTCTCTCTCTCTCTCTCTCTCTCTCTCTTTGCAACAGACAAGAGAGACAAGAGAATGAATGAAGTTGTGCTTTCGGTTCTATCCCCAAAAGCCCCGACAGTGCAACCATCTATTTAAACGCATCATAAATCAGCCATGTCTCGTCAGTTTTCCCAGTTCTTCGTCGTTTTACCTTTATTCGCAGCTAAAACGCAAAGTAAACCATTAACCATTATAAATTTAGCAAGCTTCCCCAAATTGAAATTTCAGTATGCAAAAGGGATATGATAGAGGGAAAACTCCCTTATATAATAAAGAGAGAGAGTGTTTAACTATATTATATAAATATATAAATATATTTCTTTCCGCTGACGCTCAGAGGTATTGTCATTCGTATAACAATTAGTGAGGGAGAGCATTATCCATGTGAGAGGAGGGGGGGGGGGGTACCCCGAGAGGTACACAGTATGCGAGTGTGTTCGCATATCTATCTAAATATTTAGCCATCATTTTTGACGGGTCACGTGGACTATTATAAGATAAAACAATAAATGAAATATATATATATATATATATATATATATATATATATACATATATATATATATATATATATATATATATATATATATACATATATATATATATATATATATATATATATATATATGTATATATATATATATATATATATATATATATATATATATATATATATATATATATATATATATAATCCACTAAATAAATACATAAATGCAAAACAATACGTAAAATAAACCAAGGGGATAGCTCTTGATTTGAGCATAAAAGGACACGCTTCATTTTTCTATCTCATACATCAAAACTTTTTGTTTAGCGCCTATTCTTAGTACTGGGTAGTAAATCACAACCCCAAAAGGGAACTGATTCTTCGTGAAGTTTGAGAATCCTTCAGGATCATCTTTGTTGCGCATCGACTTATTTCTTTGTTGAGATACACAAAGAAATAACAATTATTTCTAGACGCTTTAAAAAGTCGCATGTTTTTGTTTATACAGTTAGGGTTGTGTTTGACAAGGGCTCTGTTGCAATGTACCGCAATGCTGGAGTACCCAAAAGCTTCTAAATCCACAAGTGTTTTATTACACAAAAGGTCTCACTCGGGAGGGTAGGGTCAGGGAGAGGAGGAGATTGAGTAGAAAAGGGGTGGAGTATCAGAGAGGAGGAGGGATGCCCCGGAGAAGAAGGAGGGGTGCCCAGGAGGAGGAGGGAGGGCAGGAGGATATAATAAGAGTGATGGCAATTAAAGGGTAGATGGTTTAAGCTGTCATTCAAGGGTTTTTAATTGTCGCTCAAGATTGTCCTCAGCTGCTTCATTATCATGCAGATTATCACGTTTTATTAAGAAAAAAATCGATATACGTCACATACTCATGAAAATGAGCAGGGAATGTCAATCATCTTGAGAGAAATTTGAGGTCGTTATTACTCTTTCCCCGTTCTTTCCAGAGATTTTAAATGAAGATAAAAAAGTAAGTCTTTCGTGTCATATGAGGATTTTACAACATATTAAAGACAGAATTGTTCGTGATGGCGGCTTACTAATTTTCAGTTTTCGTTTTTTCTCTTATTCTGAAAGACATCATGTTCATCCAGAAATCATTCCTTCAATAGTGGAATGTGTAATAAAAGAGGCCTTTGGGTTACTCAGGCCCTATTGTATCCATGAATTGCCGATGGAATTGGATTTCCGAGGTAAATTAGCATAGACTTTTGGAAAGCATTGCTTGACCTACCCCCATTATTATTATTATTATTATTATTATTATTATTATTATTATTATTATTATTATTATTATTATTAGCCAAGCTACAACCCTATGTGGAAAAGCAAGTTGCTATAAGCCCAAGGGCTCCAATAGGGAAAAATAGCCCAGTGAGGAAAGGAAATAAATAAATGATGAGAATAAATTAATAATAAATCATTCTAAAAACAGTAACAACGTCAAAACAGATATGTCCTATACAAACTATTAACAACGTCAAAAACAGATATGTCATATATAAACTACAAAAAGACTCAAGAAATCAATTCTGAAAAATTACAGGTCTCAAAAATTACGTTTCCAATAGGTTTTAAAGATTGTTCAAGTATTTTTCCACATCACAACATGGTGAGTGGCAAGAAAATGGTTTAAAAATAATGTTATGGGAATCCAACTACTTTAGAACTATCGTTAAATTTGTAAGTTAATAAAAAGAAAAAATACTCAATATTCTACAAAGTTATGATAACAAACAATTACTGGCTAAGCAATAAGCATCTCATTCTAGGTAAAGCTAGTTCTTAAAGAGATATAATGATGGTATATTTCTCAACCTAGAACTTCAAAAGTTCAAAGTTGGAGCAAATGTTTTTATGTTGACCAGGCTGACATGAGTCTTTTTATTGTTTATATGTGACATATCTGTTTTTGACGTTGTTAATAGTTTATATAGGACATATCTGTTTTGACGCTGTTACTGTTTTTAGAATGATATATTGTTAATTTATTCTCATCATTTATTTATTTCCTTATTTCCTTTCCTCACTGTGCTATTTTTCCCTGTTGGAGCCATTGGGCTTATAGCATCTTGCTTTTCCAACTAGGGTTGTAGCTTGGCTAGTAATAATAATAATAATAATAATAATAATAATAATAATAATAATAATAATAGTATTATGTCAATATACATAGGGCATCTAATTATTACGCCAAGTTTATACGGCATATAAGAAACGAACATCTCACTGTAATTAATACAGCCACTAATGTTATCATAATTGCAATTTAAATGTACTGAACAATTATCTTCAAACCTATCTATGATGTAACAACGTGAGATATTGTCATTGAATATTATAGTGACTTTGCGTTCTGATATTGCCATACAATCAGATAGGTCAATTAGAGTTAATGCTAACCTATAAATAAATCCTGAATTTCAGTCCAGTTGGAAATGAATCTATAGATAACCATCCACGAAACATCATTAACTCAACATGCACACAATCACACACACACGCATATATATATATATATATATATATATATATATATATATATATATATATATATATATATATGTAAATATATATATATATATATATATATATATATATATATATATATATGTGTGTGTGTGTGTGTGTAAAGATATATATATATATAAATATATATATATATATATATATATATATATATATATATATATATACATATATATGTATATATATATACATATATATATATATATATATATATATATATATATATATATACTGTATTTAATCATATAAACAATATATACATTTACATATATATATATATATATATATATATATATATATATATATATATATATATATATATATAGATATACATATATTTATTTATATATAAATATATACTAAAGGCATATTACATATATATATATATATATATATATATATATATATATATATATATATATACATATATATATATATATATATATATATATATATATATATATATATATATATATATAAATACAGTATATATATACATACACACAATATATGCACACATGTATACAGTATATAAATATGTGCAAGTCCTCTAAACTATAAAGACGAACATCCATTGAACCTGGGATCAAAAACTGATAGAACATCATTTCAAAAGGTCTGATTAATTAACTATCTGCGCAGATTGTTTTCGGCTACGAGTTGTTTTTGAAGGTTTTTTTCCCCGATGTATTTCTATTATTATTTGGATGGCTCTTTCAATAAACCATTCCCAAATAGATTCCAGCTCTACAGGCATAATTGGACATTAGTTTTGCGACACAATTTGGTATCACGAAATGGAAACCATTTAATGGCATATTCTCTTTTTCACATTTCTGTCATGTGAAATTGTTAATTTTACTTCGGGGGTATTTCAGAAATCCAAAAAAAAAGTTATCATATTTTTTAAAACATATCAACCTACACGATTTACTGGTCAAATATGTTGTTGGAAAGGCTAAACTAGTTTTATCAAATGCAATGAAAGAGAGTAATAGACGTATCTAATAATAAAAAAAAAAAACAATTAAATTGAATGTCACATTCTCCTTGTATGCAGAAAAGCTACTGTAACTGTTTGAGGGTTCCATTTGTGAGATTTTTCCGAATAAAGACGAGTCTAGATATAAAAAAAAGCAATCTCTAGCATTGCCTCATAAAGGTCAATATGATACAATTTCTGGGAAATTGTAATATCTCCACTTAAAAGGCAAAATGTGGATCACACTAACATGGGCAGACTTTTCAGATGAAACTGAGTAATTGGATCGTCACTATTGATATACTATAAAAATCAGCAGTCTTTTTGTAAAGTTCTGCTTTGATATACATATGTAACACTTTGTCTAGCATTCCTCCCCAAGTACTCCTCCAGCTAATTTTTTTTTTTTTCTAGAATCCCTGTGGTATTTTAATGAAGTTTATTTGAATATGTAGAGAGAACAACAGGCAGGAACCAATTCCACAGGGATATTTATTAACCACAATACGCATCGAATAGAGAAGCACTGGATCATTATCATTATCCTCTTGCTCACAACTACGAAGCCAATTATCATAAGGAAAGTCTCTTAATGAGCCATGGATCGCCTACGACAACTTGGAGGTCGAGATCTTAGGATCATTATGCTAATGAGAAAACAAATCCCGATTTTCTCAATATATTGTTAAGGAAATTATTTCTGTTTATTCAAAATAATGAAAAGCATCAGAGCTAATTTCAAATTTAAAGGACTTAAGTTTGTCGTATCATCATGGCTGCTGATACGATTTTATAATATTTGTCTTAAACTGTACATTGGATTTTTCACTGGAATATAAAATTCTAATAGAATCAAAGTTATTTGTATTGTAGGAGAAAAACCACGAGTTTGGCATCGACCATGCGAGATATGGCCCTATTTCAAACGAGACATTTTTTCAAGAACATTGTTTTTATGAAAATTTTCAAAAGATACTTTCAACCTAAGCTATTCATAGGTATTAAAATTTAACGATATTTTAACATTATATTATAGTATGAAGTCCTGTGCCAGAGTTTCACGCTGATACTAATATTTATTAGGCTGTGATCTTATCAAAACCTCATAATAAAGGGGGTTTGTACACACACACACACACACACATATATATATATATATATATATATATATATATATATGTGTGTGTGTGTGTGTATATATATATATATATATATATATATATATATATATATATATATATATATATATATACATGTGTGTGTGTGTGTGTGTGTGTGTGTGTGTGTGTGTGTGTGTGTGTGAAAGCGTCGATTAAAACAGTAGGCAAAGAGAAACAAATATTCTTTGAGATGATGAACCTATATAAATAAATCAAATAAGAAGATCAAATCATGGTCTTCGAAACAAATTTGAAGTTTGGCATTCTTTACCATTTTCACTTTTATCAGGAACTCGCCCCCCCCCCCCCCGCCCTTTTTGTTAATCAATTTTACATAGAAAATTAAAATGTGTGTCTTCTTCACTCATACAGAGAAGTTTACATCTGAAAATGAAATAATTACCTATTCATACCATGAATCCTTTAAATAGAAAATAAATACAAGCGTATCATATGCATTCATTTAAATATTCATTACAGAGGATAAAAACGTTTGTTTTATTTGCCAATATATAAAAAAATAAAAAATATTCTTATTGAAAAAAGGCATTGATGCTAAAACAAAGGCATAGCAATAAAAGAAATCTGCACCTAATTAATGGCATCCTATTGTCAATACATCAAGAATTGAATTCATATGGCCTTTAATGCCATTGTTCTCCAGGGAAATAAAAAGAGCTAGAAATGCCGATATTTCTCGGAAATGCTGTATCACCTGTACTGTTGTGATTGACCCATCACCTGTTGTTCTTATTTTTTATATCCCTCGGCAAAAATGAGTATTAAATTTGTTTCGAGATGAAGTATAAGATAGGTAGGAGTTTATTCGAGTTTGAGTTTTATTTTTGCCCTTTGTAAAGATATGAATTTACCGAGGACTTTCTAGTTTAGTTATGAGATAAATGTTCATTCTGGTTCGCAGTGATTTTTTTCTTTAGTGAATGGGTCACATAAAGATATCAAAGAAATACTTAGATGGCTAATATAAGTGTATCAATATCAACTAAATGAGAGAGAGAGAGAGGAGAGAGAGAGAGAGAGAGAGAGAGAGAGAGAGAGAGAGAGAGAGAGAGAGAGATTATGATGATACTAGCTTCATCATGACTATATTACAGTCAAAGTTTATATCGAGCACTCTTGAAACACCTTATAAAACCAGAGTGATGGTCAAACGTTCACAATTATATACTAGTTTGGAAAACCCATACCAATATTTCAGCATAACGGCCAGTTCGAAATTACCACTAACTCATTCGTGTAAAGTCTTATCTCCTAATTCAAGTGAGACTCCCGGCGTGAGAGAATATTTCTTTCATTTAACTCCAAAGCTCGAAATAAAGGTCATCAGTGTAAAACGCATCCAAAAATATTAAAAAATTAAGAGTTCATTGGACGAGTACTGACATAAATCCAGAGAATGTGACGGGGAATGTGATCTGTTAATTCCATCTGTACCTACGTGTTTCTATAATAATTCCCATTTTACAAAGCTTCAAAATAATCGGCCCTTTTGCAACGCGCCGCCTGTTGTTGCAATGAAAAGTTTATCATGCATGTACAACTAAACATCACTGACCCCCATCTCTTTGATCTCTCAACGGTATCGTGCACTCTTTGTATCCTGTGCTATAATCAACTAGGCGATTACCTTTACCTGCAAATTGTTTTCGCTCTAATTGCACCCACGTTTGTGGACCCACAATCGGGTGCAGTCGCTCGGCGAGAGAGAGAGAGAGAGAGAGAGAGAGAGAGAGAGAGAGAGAGAGAGAGAGAGAGAGAGAGAGGTGAAATTTGACAAAGCTTTGTGAAAGAGGAAAAATGAATGGATACGGAGGGAAATATTTCACAATATCCACGGATGGTCTTTCACGTTAGTTTCAGGTTTTATATTACTGCGAAATTACTAAAACTCCTAATTACCATGAGAGAGAGAGAGAGAGAGAGAGAGAGAGAGAGAGAGAGAGAGAGAGAGAGAGAGAGCGAGTGAGTTAATACGACGGTATGAAATTTTCACTTTCTCGTTCCTACCTACGTGAATGCTAGGTTTGTTGTACGCAACCATACATAGAGGTAAAGGGGTATGGGGATAAACATACACTTTTACATACACACACACACACACACATATATATATATATATATATATATATATATATATATATATATATATATATATATATATATGTGTATATATATATATATATATATATATATATATATATATATATATATATATATATATATATATATATATAAAACTTTATTTGCTATAAAAGATAATCCCTTGCGTAACGAAGGCAAAAACAATGATGAAGTCATTACTCCGTTATATATTTTTCGATTTTTTTTTCAATGATCATATTTATGTACCGGTATTAGAATCTATCCCGAGTGTTTATATACTCATGAAAATCCTAATGCCGGATAAAAGAGGAGGGATGAGCATGAGGTAAAAGAACCTGCTCTTTTAAAAACTAATCAATTTAATTATAAAACTAACAGAAACTTCAACCAAAGGACAAAGGGTTAACAAGTTAAGTGAGTAGGCGTCAGATGTATTTATTAGCAATTGACTTATTTTCGTAGCTTTTACATATTCGTTATACCTGGTGTGTACAGTTGGCGTCATTAATTCCGGTACACTGGTGTCTCATTTGCTTCCTATGAAGTGTACCAGAATTAATGAAGGCAACTGTACCAGTTAACCTACCAGGAGAGGACAGGTTTAGTTGCAAAATGAAAAGAGTCCATGTTCTTTTACCAGCTTCTAGTCAACATGACTTCGATAATTTTTTTATAGCAACGCGAACTACTTGGGAAAAAATGTGCACGGACACGCGCTGGAACAGAATAAAAGATAAAAGCAAATATTTTCCTATTGTGTTGCAAATTCGTTTAAAGGAACAATGGTAATACAATCAAGGAACGCATGACGGCTAAAGAAAATTCTGGACACGTAGGAAAGTTCTCTCAACGAATTGTGAGGAAGATATTTGTTTCTTAAAAAATATTGTGAACAAAGTCAAATAATCTCAGAACGGACGATGGATTGGCAGACTAAGACTATTTGTGGATATGAACTGGCACAGAAAGACCATAAACAGATGCGAGTGAAAGAACATGTCTGAGGCCTTTGTCCTGCAGTGGACTAGTTAAGGCTGATAATGATGATGATGATGATATGTACACACATAAATATATATATATATATATATATATATATATATATATATATATATATATATATATGTATATATGCATATATATATATATATATATATATATATATATATATATATATATATATATATATAATATGTATATGTATATATATATATATATATATATATATATATATATATATATATATATATATATATATATATATATATATATATACTGTATATATATATGTATGCATATATATACATCTATATCTATATCTATCTATCTATCTATCTACCTATATATATATATATATATATATATATATATATATATATATATATATATATATATATATATTTATAAATATACATATATATACATATATATATATATATATATATATATATATATATATATATATATATATATATATATATATATCTGTGTGTGTATGCATGGAAGAAAATAATTTAATATCGCATAAAAAGTGAAGGATTTGTCGAGTCTATAAATTCCAGGTAACAATACATTTGACTTCGACATACTTAGATATATGAACTGAGATGACTTATATTCATTCTTGGCGTGTGGAAATACAGTGAATGAATTTCCCTCTCGGAATTGACTTGAAACTGTGAGCGAAAAATTAGTCTTCACTTCATTCATATTTAAGTTTTCCTGCTCAAAACTATAAAAAAAAAAAGTTAAGATTTCTCATTTATCCCCAAAGTTTGGTTCACTTTTTTGTATTTTGGGGGATTATTGAATGAAGATTCAGGAGTCAAAAATAAATTTCAATTCACCATTTCTGAAAAAGTAAAGAAAATAAAAAAAAGCCGATGACGCATACAAACGGTGTAATTTCATTTACAAACAATTGCCAATCTCACATATTCGGCTGCGCAAACAACAGCGCATTACTTCCGAGGCTGTAATTTAGTTTTGTGGAAGTCCCCACTTTCCTCTTCATATTTACATTTCTCAAAATTCTCGATGGAAAAAGTGATAGAAAAGGCGAGAATGTGTTTTCGTTACTCCGCTTTGTAAACCATGGATAGTGGAAAATATTTTAAGAATAATGGTAATCACAAACAGAGAAAATAACTCAGAGAGAGCAAATAGTTTTTAGTTAATTCCTGAAATGATAAATTACTTTAAGAATTTAAAACGGCAGAACGACTGAATGAGTTTGAAAACCTAAGCATTCTTTACATATTTTCGTTCGTAAGTATCAAATAATATACATATATATATATATATATATATATATATATATATATATATATATATATATATATATATATATCTATATATATATATATATATATATATATATATATATATATATATATATATGTATATGTATATATATACATATATATATATGTATATATATATATATATATATATATATATATATATATATATATATATATATATATATATATATATATATATATATATATATATATATATATATATACGGGAACGAAGTACATAAAATAGACGAATATGGATATGCAAACAAAAGCCATGCATCCAGAATGGACTTCGAATCAATATCAGAATCCATTCAGTTATCCCATCAATTTAAAATATTGAATGAAAATCTACCAAGGAATTTTTGAATGGCATCCGGAAAGCAAGACAGGCTGACAGAAAATCAAGCAAACACGGATAAGGGGACAACCTCCGTGTACTATCGCTGGCAAAAGTAACTACATATCAATACTGGTTTTGAAATCGGCATACCAGCTCTCAATGACTAGTCTAGCCTAGGTTAAGAAAAGAAAAATGCTAGTTTTAAAGGGAAACAGGTAGAAATAACATGAAGCTACAGTATACTTCAATTGTTATTAAATATAGACTAGGAGTGAATAAGGATAGTAGAGAAAAGGGTTTTATTGATTGTTGATGTGCAACACTAATGATCGAAAGTTTACGAGAGGATGTATTACTACTTTAATGCTCAATTTCGGCGAGTGTGTATATTGTAACCGAAGGCTTTCTAAAATAATACTGATTATGCATGTGTATGTATTCTTGTTATTTGACTCATATTTATTTTTCAAAGGCAAAGGCAATCTATTCAAGCACAGTCTGGTTTGTAAATCACGGTCACTGGATCCTGTTCCATATGACTCTTTGCATGATCCGAAAATCCATCATAATATAAAACTAAGTAGCTATGAGACGAATAGATTATCTCCCAAAGACGCCAGCAGTGACTTCAAATCAGGTACAAACAAGTAAAGTAAACAAACATACTAATGGACAATATTTATATCTATTCGTAGCTTCCCAGAGCACTCCTCTACTCACGTCGTCATTCATATTTCATTTTACTCAATCAGTCACTCAAATACTGGCTTCTTTCACCTCCCTGCCACCTCCTGTAGCTCTCAACTCAACCCTAATGTCTGCGTAAGTTTCCGAGCATCGAATGTTTGGATGGAGAGCTTGCGCAATGCTAAGATCTCAGGGTTTTCGCTAATGGTAGGCCTACACTATTCAATGACTGACTAAACCCCAATATTGCTTAACCTCACTGGTCGTGTTGTTATCCATTATTCAATGTAGGTCACTAACCCATTCAGGTATACTAAGCAAAATGATACTTCACTTCATAATAAGAAAAGCAGCGTATTGAATGAGGAAGAACCATTAGCAGCACAGGAGTAAATGACAAAAATCGTATCAAATGAGGCTAATTCAGTCGAATCTGAGTAGGAGCTGATAATTAATTTTGTATTATTATTGTTATCATTAGCAATCATCTTTCATATTATCATAATTATCATTCAAAATATGCTTAAAAGCGAACGTTGACTCGTAATTTAGTGACTAACATTATATCTAAATCAAGATAAAGAAAGTACGAGTCTATGATAGTCAAGATAACGGTGACTACTAGTTTAATGGGAATAAGAAGCTAGTTTTGAATTAAACTACTCGATAGTCGATACAATACATTAAAAGTTCCTTTTCAGGGGGAAAATTGTTTCTAATAATGACAACAATGACAATAATAATAATAGTAATGATGATGACAAAAATAATAATATGGAGATAGCAGTAAAGGTTACTATCATAAAAATGTATTTTGGATTAGGGATTAAAAATAAAATATCTATAATTACACGTTAAATTATATTCATGTCATCATAAAATGGTAATGTTACTAATGCAGGGTTATGACAGATAAATAGTAAAGTTCAATGTGAAATCTAAAGAAATTTGGACCAAAATAATCGATAAGCCAAATTTCAATGCCTCTATCGAAATCACGTTCAACCCAAACTCTTCTTATGAAAACCACAATCAGCTTTGATCACGGTCAACTGAAAGGGAAAGTTGAAAGGACTGAAAAAAAATATGAGACAAAACCGGGTTGGTAATTAGATAAAAAGAGCAAGTGATTATCTTGGGGCGAAATGGAAGAACTCTATAGCTACAAGAAAGATGTTCGTTGATAGAATCCTTTTCTAAACACACGTTGCAGTTCCTTGCTGAAATAGAGCCATTGTTATTATTATTATTATTATTATTATTATTATTATTATTATTAATATAATGAAACTTGAGGATAAATAGAAGGTTAGGCGTGTTGGTCTGTTTGAATGTTTATTCAAATTTTACTTGAAGTTGGGCCACGTGACTTGCAATAAGAAATCAGATTTTAGAGAGATCCAGTTCTGCGCTCCCCAAATGTTATTAATAATAAATATCCTTATCATCATCCAAACATAATGGCATGCATAAAGTGAGGCATGTTAAATTGCTAAGGAAATAGATGAGCAAGTTTCCATATTTAAAGAAAGACCAAACTTTCCCAGATGTCTACTGTACAGATTTGACAATTTCATCGAATTCCGTCCATTCATTCTTGAGAAATTTTGATAACAAATAGAAATGTCTTTTCAACTTAGTTCGCGCAGGTAAAAATAATGACAATTATAGCAAAAGCGACAACACCAAAAATAACAATAATAAATGTCCTCAAATATGCAATATTCCTTGAGAAATCAGCAATAAACGATTGCAATATTTTAACTCAAATTTATTTCGCCATTAGAATTATTTACATCTGTATAATCTTATTATCGAGGTCAATTCTAGATACACATATTCTAGGTAAGCAACAAAGTTAGATATTTTTCAGCTTTTTTATGTTGGCTTTATTTAAAAAAGAAAATATCTTTGTCAAAACGAAACATTCTGAGGAATTCCAACAACAAAACTTTAATATTGTAAAAAAAAAATCCGTATTTTCCCGATACATTATCGAGATTTTGTTGATTACTGACATGACAGCTATTTTACCTTATTTTTCATTTAAATCAACCGGCTTTGACGTTGTGTTTACAATCGGTCCCAACAAACAGAAAGTTGCAAAGGGTTCAAAAGTCACATGACACCAAAAAGGGGTCAATATTTGATGGGCAAATGTAAAAGGTCAATGCTGTGCTCTGAGTAAATGATGCCGTGTTGTTGTTATAAAATAAACCCTGGTGAAACTTTTATTCGAAAAAAATGGAACTCCTTCCACAGTCACATTCATTAATGTTAAATATGACTAGTACAGTTATAACACGTTCGCCTAGCACTGATATGGCTGCAGATTGATCCCCGCCTCCAGAAGTGAGTTTAAGCTGTTTAAAGGTTTAAAGGCCACTCATGAATAACAAAGACAAGGGTCAGTAACAACGCCCTAGCTAGTAGGAAACTGCCTTGCTGATTGACCATATATACATATGAACAGCGCCCAAGACCCGTCTCCACCCAAGCCAGGGTCAGTGAGGGCCAGGCATTGCCTGCTGATGACTCAGCATGAAGACCTATAGGCTCCACCAAACCCTCCATTCTTAGCTCACAATGATGATGAGGTTCCAAACACTACAAAAAACTATCGAGCTTAAGCGAGACTCGAACCCCAGTCTGGCGATTGCCAGTCAGGGACGCTTCAAATAGGCCACCACAGTACTGGGGAGGTTACTGCATTGGTTGAGCATCCTGGTGGGGGGCCATGGCCAGCTGACGTTCTGGTAAGCGTCATTTCAGATGAAACTGAACCTAGAAACCTTTAACCTTAAATAAGAAAGTCGGTTTACCGGTTGGTCAAACGATCAGGGAAGTTAATCCTTCCTGGGGTGGGGTTGGGCATATATTTGGTGGGTAACCCCCAATAAATGTTATATGTGTATGGGTATGATTCTAGCAGCCTCGTCCGAAAGTTCAATGCCCTTAGACTTGCAACATACCCTGAGAATTTGGTGTGAGCGGTATAATGTTAACCCTTTTATCTCCCGATAAAGAAATTAAAAGACAACGTTAGTTATGTCAATTATTTGTCTCAATATGTTTCTTTAAGAAAGGGAAAAACAATTCTTCCTAGAAATTGATCAACAAATATTAACATTCAACAGCGATCCAAGTAATTTCCAAAACTGTGAGATTAAATATGTGGTATTAAAAAATTAAGTTTCATTGAATTTCTATTACTGTAGACTGAGTCAAATATCCCTCTCAGACATTAAATGTACTTAGAATTTTTTGATACTAGCAAGTAAAAACTTCGTGTGTCGAATCACCTCAATCCCTTTTGAAATAACAATTTAGTAATTCTCTGATAATAGTTTCGTAATAGGTAATTTACTAGAGTACTTTATTGATGAACTAAACAGGCGATTTGCAATATGACAAAATTCCTGCTTTCAATGATACATAAAAATGAAACTTCTAGCTGAAGTCTGTTCCAGCATCTTTTTTTTTTCTTTTTTTTTTTTTTGGTTTATCAACATTTATATGTCATAAAGACTATAACATGTATGTTCTATGATATATAGACAAAGAACTGCGATAACTAAACATCAGGGCAGCAGTAGACTACTAGCTTCCTCAGTTGGGAGATTTTTCTTCTCTTCCAATATCTCTATAAAAGGTTATGGGGATAGACATTAAGGATATAGAAAAGTCTAATGTTAACGTTATCATAATTCACATCTCCTTTCCCTACAAAAGCTAAAAGTTATAGGCACTGAGGAATAAGTCCATTCTAATTTGGATAGTCACCCGTAGTATATCAAAAAGACCATTGGAATAGGAAATTAAAGCTAAGGAATTTCAAAAATTTTCTGGGAGAATTACAATCGCTTGAAGATCGTGACGGTGTCACGTGACCAAGCTTTCGAAACATCTTCAAAATCCTTTAGAGTTCTTTCAACTTTTGGATAATCCCCACCCCGAAGATTACAAGTAATCTAAATAATATTCGTATAACGCCACATTTTGCTGGATACGCCAAAGTCACTTCTCTTTTGGTAAGGAAAAGGGATACTAAGGTGGCCAGTTCAAAGTAGAGATAATTTACAAACCGATTGATTTTCGTAGGGGGATGAAACTGATCGTTCCAGTGACTGATTTGTGTAAACTGGCGTCGATGTTATGGAATAAAAAATATATATTGTATCAAAATATATATTGTATCGCCTACTTACTGTAATAAACCTTAAAGATCACGGTTACAATTGAAATTGATAATAGCAACAAAAGATGTGATATATAATTTTATATATATATATATATATATATATATATATATATATATATATATGTGTGTGTGTGTGTGTATATATAGATATACTGTATATATATATATATATATATATATATATATATATAAATACACACACACACACACATATATATATATATATATATATATATATATATATATATATATATATATATCAGGGACAAAATGTCGTTATGATACATGATCAAATGGTTCGCTAATAATTCTCCTTGATATGTCCAAGTATACGAGATATCATATTACTCTCTCGGGATCTAAATTCCTTTCTGACCCGAGCGCCAGAGTAAGGTCCACAAAGCGAAAGTCAAAGTAATTGAGACAAGGAGCCTTTCTCCTACAGCCAATTTCGCTATGAATATGAAACCACCTCGAATGAAGACTAAAAGCTCCGGTAATAAAGGCGAAAACAGGATAGCTTTAGCGTTACAAAAAACTGGAAGGCGAGCGCTAACGGTCAACAACACGAAAGGATACACTGCGACAGGAATTTCAAGTTACGCTCAGGTTAAAATATATATATATATATATATATATATATATATATATATATATATATATACATATATATATATACACACACACACATATATATATATATATGAAGTAAAGTAAAAGAAAATTTTGTTGGGATTGCAAATGATGTGCGTCGCAAGAGGATTGTTGGAGGCAGCATGAGGAAGAGCAGTGAATGCTGGAATGAAGGAGTCAAGATAAAAGTGGAAGAGAAAAAAAGGGTATCTGAAGAATGGCTGCAGAGTAATAGTGTAGAGAAGTATGAAAAATATAGAGAGAAAAATGTGGAAATAAAAGGTAAGGTAGCTGAGGCAAAGAGGGCGGCTGACTGGAGGTGGGGTCAGGGATTGGGTCGTTCACATGAAGAGAAAAAGAAGTTTTGGAAAGAAGTGAAGAGAGTAAGGAAGGCTGGTTTAAGAATTGAAGAGACAGTGAAAGATGGAAATAGAAGGTTGTTAAAAGGAGAGGAGGCAAGGAAAAGGTGGACGGAATATTTTGAAAGTTTACTAAATGTTGAGGATAAAAGGGAGGAAGATATAATTGCTGTTGCAGATGTTGATGTCCCAGTGATGCGAGATGAGAATGAGAGAGAGATTACAAGAGAGGAAGAGAGGAGAGCGCTAGATGAGACGAGAGTAGGAAAAGAATCTGATATGGGTGGTGTGAGGACTGAGATGTTAAGGAAGAGGTGTGACTGTTCTTGAATGGTTGGTGAAATTGTATATATGTTTTATGTTGTCAATAGTACCAGTAGACTGGGAGTGTGCGTGTATTGTACCACTATATAAAGGTAAGGGAGATGTGCATGAGTTTTGTAATTCAAGGGGTATTAGTTTTTTGAGTGTGGTTGGAAAAGTGTATGGTAGAGTACAAATTAATAGGATTAAGGATAAAACAGAGAATGCAATTTTATAAGTACAGGGTGGTTTTAGAAGAGGTAGGGAATGTATGAATCAGATTTTTATAGTTAAGCAGATATGCGAGAAATATTTTGCAAAAGACAAGGAGGTGTATGTTGCATTTACAGATAAGCAGATATGCGATAAATATTTAGCAAAAGGTAAGGAGGTAAATGTTGCGTTTATGGATCTGGAGAAAGTGTATGATAGAGTTGATAGGGAGGCGATGTGGAATGTGATGATGGTATATGGAATTGGTGAAAGATTGTTGCAAGCAGTAAAGAGTTGCTACATAGGCAGTAAAGCATGTGTTAGGATAGGAAATGAAGTGAGCGATTGGTTTCCGGTGAGAGTGGGGCGAGACAGGGATGTGTGATGTCGCCATGGTTGTTCAATTTGTTTGTTTGTTGATGGAGTGCTGAGAGAAGTGAATGCTCGAGCGCTTGGTCGAGGATTGAAACTGATAGACGAGTGATCATGAATGGAAGGTAAATCAATTTTTGTTTGCGGATGATACTGTACTAGTTGTAGACTCAGAAGAGAAGCTTGGTCGATTAGTGACAGAGTTTGGAAGGGTATGTGAGAGAAGGAAGTTGAGAGTTAATGTGGGTAAAAGTAAGGAAATGAGATGCACGAGCGGGAAGGGTAGTGTGAGGTTGAATGACATGTTGAATGGAGAGTTACTTGAGGAAGTAGATCAGTTCGAGTATCTGTGGTCTGTAGTTGCAGCAAATGGTGGAGTGAAAGCAGATGTACAACAGAGAGTGAATGAAGGATGCAAAGTGTTGGGGGCAGTGAAGGGAGTGGTAAATAATAGAGGGTTAAGCATGAATGTAAAGAGAGTTCTGTATGAGAGTGATTGTACCAACTGTGATGTGTGGATCGAAGTTGTGGGTAATGAAAGTAACGAAGAGACAGAAATTATGTGTTTGAGATGAAAAGTCTGAGGAGTATGGCTGATGTATCCCAATTAGATAGGATTAGGAAGGAAGCAGTGAGAGTGAAAACAGGTGTAAGAAATTATTTAGCAGCTGGAGTAGATAT
>NC_090742.1:36769762-36774762 GCF_036898095.1 Palaemon carinicauda
ACAACCTATTTTCTCTTTTGTAATACAATTGCACCTCAAATTATCTCATCTGGTCCTTTAATAAAATCTCAATCTCTTCATCCTGACATTTAAAATTTTTATTCCCTCTTCTTATCATCCTATACCCAAAAATATTTCCTGCTGAACCCATGCCCATATCAGAGAGTTCCACAGGTTCCCTATCTGACCCTTGCTATTCCATTTCTCCTGATATACAATCTGAATTTTTTGTAAACTAATTTTGATTAATTACATTTAAAGTTTTATTTGTATACACTTCACTACAACTTACAGTATATCTAACTTGAATTTTTCTTCAACCAAACAGTCATGAATTATATCTCAAATCTTTCCCCTTTTTAATCACCAACGTTTTCATCTATAGACTATTGACCCTAAACAGCCTATTGAAATATTTTCCTACCCTTATGTACTATATGTCCCAAGCATTGCATAGAAACTATATGTCAGTCTTACACAGTGAGATCATTGGTCTTTTTAAGAGTACCATGACTGTTATAAAATGTTGTGGGAGATCATAGGGCTCTTTTGTATATGACTGTCTGTAACACTTATGGATTATGGATCTTTTCATTACAGTGAATTTTTCCACAAATTTACTAGATGCAGCATATTGACAGAGCAACCATCCATTCCTTGCTCATGAAGAATTCCAGTATCACTCGAACTCTCAAAAGAATTGATCACTCATCTGAGAGTATTTCGCTGTATGTATGTGTATATATATATATATATATATATATATATATATGTATATATATATATATATATATATATATATATATATATATATATATATATATATATATATATATAATTATTGTCACATGTTAAATTAATTTTTCAGTGTCACTTTTATATTTTTTAAATTTCTTTCCTTTACAATTATTTACTCAGAAATGGGCTTACTAAAATGTAAGGATTATAATGTGGAAAGTTGCCTTCGAAGCCCGGCGCATTCTTTTATAGAAATGAATGACTTTGATCAACAAATACACATGCACTATGACATAGACCACAGACCAGAGACGGGAGATTTAATATTAAGTAGTGTTCATAAGCAATTAGCACAAAGGATATATTTATAGTTTAATTACACTCAACGAAGTCCATAGCCTCCCGGCTGTTGTCTAGGTATAGTTACAGCAAGACTTCCGCTTTATATCCCGGAAAGTTACTTTTATACGCCGTCATCGTCAAACGCCGAGGGAAGGTAAGTGTCCCTTGTTCTTGTGGAGGCTATATTGTGGTACTCCATTACCCGGCGTCAGATGAAATAGCTGACATCACCACAGATGCTCTCCTAGTGGGTGTCCCGTACTCGCATATACCGACCGCTAACTTACAAGTAAGATAGGCAAAGCATCTATGAAAGGTTTGCAGCCGTCTACATTATTCGGCCTGACAGCTCGATGCACGGGATGATGTTCGCATGACTTCATCATGTCATGGGTTCCTAACACTTCATCCGACTCATGGGGTGTACACGTAACGGTGTATACATTATTTATATACTAGCGTACGCGAAAAGTCAACAATAGCGGCTAAATATTTAGATAGGCATGCACACACACGCACACAGATTTAACACTTAAATCCCCAGGCCCTCCCTAACTGCCACCCCTCCCCCCAGGGTATGACTACTCCTCTCCTAACCGGAGAATGAGGAAAGACCGAGTAGTTATACGTCAGGCAATGCCGCTGAGTGACCAGACAAGATATACAGTAATATATATATATATATATATATATATATATATATATATATATATACACAGGTACATATATATATATATGTGTATATATATATATATATATATATATATATATATATATATATATATATATATATATATATATACACAGGTACATATACTGTATATATATATATATATATATATATATATATATATATATATATATATATATATCTAGACATTTGCTCTCTATTATATAGGGATGACGCTTATATTGGGCCTCTTTCTCATTTGGTTCCACAATTTCTCTCTCTCTCTCTCACTCTCTCTCTCTCTCTCTCTCTCTCTCTCTCTCTCTGCACCCTGTCCTCCTCCCCACCTCTCTCTCACTCTCACTCAGCCTTTGATAATGTTTGTGAAGTATGATATTCTCACTCAGCAAAGAGAATAATTGGCAGCTGTTCCAGAGGCATACATAGAAGCCTTTGGTTGGATAAGCACTCAGGGAAAATATATAATAATGTTGAGGATAAGAGAAACTGTCAGAATTTTCAGAATCTTTCTAATCTTGTTCTCTTTATCAATTTTCCTTTTATTTGTTTCAGTCTTATATTAAAAGTTTTTTTTCTTTTTATTCATCTGATGATATAGTCGGCAGAAATTTGCTCAACAATACTAATATTTTTTTCCTGATTTTTTTTACATCTACCCAATTTACTTATTTGCTTATATCTATCTCTTCTCCTACACTGTATTTTCTTTACTGCAAGAAAACTTGTTTAGTCCTATTTTGTATGCTATGAATAAAGCGTATTGCCACTCAGATATCTTTCCGATACTCGCTTGAAAAAAAAGAAGAAAAAACAACCACCATAAATGATGATGCAGGATGTAAGTTTGTTCTTATGCAAAAGCCGCTGCCTCGTTCTCCACATCCTCTTCTCTTTTCTGAATGGAAATTCCCTTTCCAGTTTTCACAGCATGTCATGAATGAAAATTAACTGGCATTTGTATGCATGGTTTTTCCCTCTCGTACTCTGAACAGCAGTACAGAGATGAATTTATTTCTTCTGGGGCAAATAAGATTGAAATAGTTTGGCCACACGTGAGACTGTGAGAGAAACATGGAAGAGGCAATGTCCTTAAAAGCACGGAGAACTGGTGAGGACCTTATAGCAGACGCGAAAAATCAAGGCAGAAAAAAAGCACAAAAAAGAAAACGAGAGACGAATGGCGAAAATGTAAAAATACGAGACATGAAAAATTGAGAAACAAATCACTCTAAGTGCCAAGACGGAAAGCTTAAGTATGTGCGTAGGCAAAAGCAGCCAGGGGAGGGCTTACTCAACTTTATTAACCCAAAGGAACCGTGGCTTCTCCATTTATCTGAAGTAACGAAGCTTGCTTAAGATTGGGTCGAGCGTACGCCTTTGACATGCTTATATATCTGCAGAACGTAGATATAGGATTTTTACCAACTTTTTTTTTCCTTTTTTATTTAGCAAATTTCGTAATTTTAACTCTCTCTCTTACTGAATTTATTCCGAAGCATATTTATCTCTAAAGCATTCTGAACCCAACACTGTTAAAAAAAAAAAAAAAAAAACGTAATTTTAACCTGAAATTATCCGTAAAAAAAAAACTGTTCTCCGCAGTATTTCAGTAAAATACAGGCGACGTAATTTTTACCGTACTTTGTTAGTATCTTTTACGGGTTGGTGGCCGTAATAACACTCTTAAGTAAATATATCCGTTTCTAGAACGGTAAATGCCTGGCAACATTTATTCCAGGATTTTTATCGTTTTTTTACGGCAAATTTTTAAGAGTGTAGGTAGTAGTGCAAGTGTGTTTCTTTTTTAATTCCTTCTTCAATACCTCCACATTTGACGAACTAGCGCAAATTTCGCTAATATTACTCACTCGGTCAATCGCTAATTGCAAGAGGAAGGTCTACATTTTGGCTTATTTTTATTTTGCTAATTTGGTAAAATTATTTTACTATAATAGTGTTTAGAGAAGACATTCAGTAAAAACAAGATTTAGTCAGAATCTCTTTGCATTCACACTTTAGCAATCTATTCCAGATATGGAAGAAAGTTTTGATAAGAATCCTAAGATATTTAGCGACTGCTATAGTATATAGATAATATCTATCTTTATTCTAGGAATACAGTACCAAATTACTCCTGAAATACGAAAATAAAAACATGACTAAAAAATAGTGCCAAAAATTTATCAACAAACCAATAATCCAGAAGTGGCGAACAGATGAATGATCACAGCAATGCAATAAAGGTGTTGCTGCAAATTGTAACAAAATAATTAATGGTTGGAATCGGCCCACAAACAACACGAGGAGAATTTAGCGTGCATGATGGAATTTGATATAATTACCAAAAAATAGATGAACGTGAACCCACTATAACAGTTTTCGAAAATTCAGAAATACTTTAGTATATTTCAAAAAAGCTCTTATCACTATGGATTATGATGCTTTAAAATATGATTACAAAAAACAAAGAAATGTGATAATTGGTAAAGAATTTTTCTCATGTGTAATTCCTAAGAATGACATCATTTGTACCAATGAACTCCACATTTTTCAAAATCACTGGGAAGTGTTGTATCATTTATGTTCCTTTTTAATGAGAAGTGATGATCATCACGGTACCTAAAGAATTCATTTCTCTTGGACCAGTGATAAAAAAAAAAAAAAAACTTTGCACGATTGTGAAAACAAATTCTATAAGGATATTTTTCTCATGAAAATCTAATAAAAAAAAACATTTGGAATTACTGAAGCAATTCTTTCAACATATATCAGGGTAAGGTCGAGGGATGGCTCCCTAAGGCACACAAAAAATGTATATTTAAGTAAAAATATCAATCTGATACATAGGAGGCGCTATAGAACTTTTGTTCCCCCACCATTTTCCTAACGTAATTGGAATTTTCGAAACTCTCTTCGATCTTTGGTAATGTTGAAGTTACTCATAGTCGAAATTCGGAAATGAATAAGAACCACGAAGAGATTATTAGGAATAACAATGCTATGAAACGACGAACACCAAATATCAAGAACATAGAGCAGGGTATAGGCCTATATGACAAAATCCATAAACCATCACTGCATTGTTTGAATATTTCAATTATTAAGATTGCAGTAACATATTCTTCTCTATGCCTATCTCCTATTTACCTATATCATCGGCTTTCTCTTTGTTTTATCTTTTCTTCACTCGAAGGAACTTAACTCTGCAGAAGGTAACTTTGTAAGTTAA
>NC_090742.1:36777262-36792262 GCF_036898095.1 Palaemon carinicauda
GTATATATATATATACATATATATATATATATATATATATATATATATATATATATATATATATGCACACTGTTAGGAACACACAACCTTCCTTGTATTTCTAACAGTAAAATAATGAAAAAAAGAGAAAATTGTAACATTTTATAAAAAGAGGAAATACACTGAAATGCCAAATGTATTCGAAACCTTGATAAAACCTGTACATGCATTCGGCTCCGTATCTTAATAAAGTTCTTTCCAAATCTCTTAACCAGCAAGTCTTCCCTCTGAGAAAAATTTAATTAGAACCTCTCGGAGAAAACTAACGAACGGATGCTGATGAAAGCGCAGCCTCTGTCCAACTCTATAATTAGAATAATGACTAAGGCAGACTGAAGACTGAGAGGAATTATATCGAGCAAAATGAAATAACACCATGTGAGGAATTTCGCCCCAAAAGGAAAAGTGTCTCGGCTTTTACAGAGACACGAGGACCGACCATCTGCTTCTTCTCTTAAAGATTTAGAAGAATATATTCTATTCTTGACGTGGAATTTCTAGTCTTGATTCTTTTATTTATTTATTTATTCTTTTTTTTTTTGAGTAAAATCAAGTAAATCACTGTTAACCTGATCTCTTTTCATAATGCTGCGTGGCTCTGTTAAACGATCTAAATTAATCATCATGATTTTTATTTTTACTATCATAATTATTACAAGTTTCTATGTCTGAAAAAAAATTGGAAATTAACACAACTAGAAGAAAAGTTAAATTGATAACAATAAATAAAATATAAATGTAATTCAGAGACTAACAACCGTAAGTAGCTATATAAGCGGCACATGAAAAAAAAATTAGCAATAAATAGCAAGTTGGTTATACATCAAAGTAGGATGGTAAGAAACACACTACTTCAGAAAACCAAAACTTCCCACCCATGCTACTGCCAAATGTCTGGGAAAACACTGAAATAAATAGCAAGTTACAATTGGTGACAAAGTTCTTCCAAAAATAAGACAGAAAAAAAAATTAAGAAAAGGGTTGTTGAGCTCACAAATCTACTATTCAAATACCGGTATGACTCTTGATAAATCCCTTGTATATCCTGATGTATATCCTAAACAAATAATGAATATAACTTAGGCAGTAAAACGTATTCAAATATAAAAACATTAATTTAAATTCATTGCCAGGTAGTATTACCTATTTCTTAATCTGATTAGAATTAATATTTTTTCATGCGTCAGGTCACTTGTCTTGAACAAAATCAATAGTTACGCAGGTCACTAAAATCCATCGATAAGTCTCTGGTTGATTTCATGGACAACCAGGCTCACAAGATACTATCAAACTTACATCTTTACTCTATTTCGTTAGGAATTGGAAATAACTGTAAACTGAACCGAAGATCAGCGAATCATTTTAGATTTCATACCATGAAAGATGCTGAACTGACGCTTATTTTTTTAGAGTGAAATTGATGAACTTTAAACTTAGGCAATATATTTGTATGAAATAAAGATTTTTTCTTTGATTGTCTTTGTTTTACTAAACGTATCGGGAAATCATCATGAAAAGGAAATAGACTAATAGATTTTACTGGACACAGCAATTTGGAACAGATAATCAGTCATCCTTGTACTCAAATCTAACCCAGCTGGAATAAACTGAAGATTTGGTAGAGAAAAATAGGATTTCACACCTAAGAAAGCTATAGAGCTAACTCTCAAGAGATTAAAAGTACTTAGAAGTCAAAGTAACACAAAAAGGAAGAGAATTCTAAAGCCTAGTATTGCTGATTCTCACGAGAACAAGCCGCTATAATGATTTTTTTCTAGCTCAGGTATAGTCTAAGATGTCATTGACGCACATCGATCTATATCTAACAAGACAGTTGAATTCTATGTATGATTTTGTGTATCTGTTGCTGACAAAGTTAGATAATGAAACCAGTAAAATATAAAGAAAAGACTGTGCAAGATTAAACATTAGAAAGTCAATTGCTTTGTTTGAAGAGACGATAACATCAAGGGTGCCGGCAAGGAGACAAGATAAAGAGCCACTGTATCGTGAAACAAAAGGAGACGTAACAAAGGGAAGCCTCTTCGGGTTAACACGCAAGAGCTTTCTGATTGCTTGTACTTGAATGTACTTGCAAGGGACGGCAATAGAAGGAGATGGGATAAAAGACCTCGGGAGCAAAACGAGAGAGAGAGAGAGAGAGAGAGAGAGAGAGAGAGAGAGAGAGAGAGAGAGGGAGAGAGAGAGAGAGAGAGAGAGACTCTATTTGATGTTTCCATCCCTGACGCCCAGAACTCTTCGTACATCAATTTGCTGACGCTACTGATTATTTCATCGTCTTATATCAGTCGTCTATGTCTTACACGTATATATGTATTGAATGTAAATATCAACCACAATGGCATTTAATAACGAATTCTATCTTGGGAATCTATATCCACTGGAATTCATTTTATGGTAATAGCGTCTGGCTGGGTAGAGATTCGAACCCATGCCTATTCAGCCGAAAACCATGCCTGCGAGGACTCTACCAACTGAGCCATCAAGAGAGATATAAGTTTATGACAAGTCATCGTACATATTCCTGTTTAATTCAGGAATCTGTTCATAGACTTAAAATAAACCCATCTCTACCATGATGGCTGAATTGCGAGTTTGCAGCACGTGGTTATTTTATGACGAAACACGAGTATTAGTGATAAATATTCATGTATATGGATATATATGTATACAAGTATGCATCTGAATGTGCATACATACCACCACTTACAATATATAAATATATATATATATATATATATATATATATATATATATATATATATATATATACAGTATATATATATGTACATATATACATACACACACGCACACACACACACACACACATATATATATATATATATATATATATATATATATATATATATATATACTATCTTGTATAATGTATATTACTTTAGTATTCGTGTTCAATCAGCGTAAAATAGAAGGCAGCGCAACATAATTATATAAAGTATACTGCTTTTACGATAAACTTATTTGCCAAAAATCTTTTTATGGCCTTATCAACCTTTAAAAGTTAACCGATTTCTATAATATACACAAAATATAAAAGAGATGATATTTCCTTTTACATCAGTACATTTTCCACCCAAAAGAATCAAAATTAATTGGTTGACGTTAGGGAATACAGAGCGCATGAAAACCTGGACCAATAATAGAGGAACCTTGTTGTTGTTGTTGTTGTCGTTGTTGTTATAATTATAATCATAATTATAATTATAAATATAATCATAATTATAATTGCAATTATCATAATTATAATTGCAATTATCATAATTATAATTATAATTATAATTATAATCATTATTATTATTATTATTATTATTATTATTATTATTATTATTATTATTATTATAAAAATACATTTCATGCAACAGAATATCAAAGCAGTGAAAAATGTCAGCATTGTAAAAATGACAAGTAAAAATAAGCACAGTTAATATGCACAAAATATCCTCGCAACAAAATTGTAAACTGGATGAGAATAAAATGTCAGTCTTAATTTCGGTGCTTCTCTCATAATGAGGCATTTTAGCTGTGTCATAATTCACGGCTTGTTATGATGCTTGGGTAAGTAATGCTCAGTCGAGACACCCATGTTGGGAAATATATTTATGACACAATTTACATCCATGTTCATGTTTAGTCCGGAGTGCATTTGATTTATCTTTTTGTTGTTATTTTTTTTTCGAGTATAATTTTTACATGTTTTGAATAGTTAAAATTAAATTTTTTCTCAGGCAAAAGAAACGATTCATTATGCTACATTATTTTATTAACGATAAAAATTAGATCTTGTTTATCTTTTAATGCAAAGGCATTTTATTCCATGAAAAGTTATTTAGAAAATGAACATATTTTGTGCGTATTGTTTCAGTAGCAACAAAAATAATAAATAAAATAAAAAATACATAATAATAATGATAAGGTTAATTTTTTTATTATATTATTGTGTTTCGGAGATACTAATGACCAAGTTTCCGTGTCTTTTATACATCTCAAGAATAAAGCGCTTGAAAAAACATAAGTAATAAAAAGGAGAAAGGAAAAAGGAGAAAGGAAGTTATAAGTAAGTGATATTTCCAGTTAAAATTACCTTTATAGAAAAAATAGAGACGAAATTCAATCAATTTTAAATTTTCGACTATAATTTCTTCTCGAATTATTAGCAAAAAATATTGTTATTTCTCCAACCCTGAATGACCTACTTTTTGCATTCTGAAACTGATCTAGATTAAAACAATGAAGATGAGATTCTCTTATAACGGAAACACACAACATTCGTTCTGGGTTTATAATCGGCAAAAGGATAGGGACAGGTCAATGACCTAGAGAGATCGACCAGAGATTGTAATTTCCTTGACGATAATAATAATAATAATAATAATAATAATAATAATAATAATAATAATAATAATAATAATCCTTCATTCTTTTCCTCCTCTTTCTGTGAGCTAAATTTCGTTTTGGCGTCCCGATTGCGTATCTATCTTTTAGGGGTCCTGATGAGGGCAACAGACTCTTTCCTCAGAGTATTCGTTTGACCAGTTCCCCTTCTCCTACCGGAGCTCTTCTTGATCGACTTTCCTTTGACGAACGTCTTGAAGGTGTTTCCTGATGACGGAACTCAATTGAACCTCAGATCCCTTCGCAAATAAAATACCTTTATTTATAACTACTGTAAAAGGTCTCTAATTTCTCTAATTGCCTCTCCTGATGATGATGATGATGACTGAACCGCCTATATACAAGGCGAACCATGGCCTCTAACGTTGGCAGCCCGTGATAGGAACGGAGAGTTGGTTGTATCTTTAAAAAGCTGTTACTCGTTTTGGATGACACGAACACTGAAGACGGATAGATGTGGATGAGGATGACACAAAATGACAACCGAAGCTGGAGCCCGAAGCTCAAATCGGGGGCGCCGTAAAGCAGACATCTCCGATCGCAAACCCGTTCTTTCCTCGGCCCTGGATATTCTTTTTTTTTTTACCTTATAAGAGCATCGTAACAGGACAACATCCAATTGGAGTAGTGCCTCTCCTTAGGAGTCCTCTCTTCTAGAGAAAATAAAAAAAAAATACGTCAGAGTAAAGAATTTTAGATAGTTTTCTGATCCATCAATATTCTCTACTTCTATGTAGTTTCCGGCTTATTCAGCATAATCTTCATTTTTGTATCTTCAACAATATGGACTTTCTCATTTAAAGTTCGCTCTATCGTAAATTTTTTGGATTCCTTCTTTCTTCTCTCCCTTTCTGTCTCCCTCTTCTTCCTGTATTTTCTGTTCGAAATTCTATCAAATAAATCAATTATCAGTCTTCAAGATTCTTGTTTTGCTTTTCCAGACCAACTTCCTGATTCGTCTTTTCGTTGATCCCATCTTAATGGGGTATTTTGGTTTTCTTTCAAAGTCACAGACTCAACAATTCTCTTAACATTTACCAAAGCATTTTCTGCATCACCCAAATCTTGTTTCCTTTTAAATGGTCTCAGAGGCAAGTCGGTGATAAAAGCTTACAAATTTGGGTTGAACAATAAAACATTCAAAACAATCATTTTAGCTTTTCTAACATTTCTGGTTGAAGAAGAATGGCAATTTGAAGCCGATTTGGGAATGTACTGGTATTCCATATTTCTCCTCACATAGAGACTAAGGAACTTTTGGAGTCCTGACAAGAAAGCATTTAACTTTTCTAATGATGGTAAAAGATAACTTCGAGTCAAACCAGGAGCTGGGAAAGTTTTGAAGCCTATTTCGGATCCTGGAGCCCATTAGGGATTTCCAAAAAGCCTTCAAGTGTACTGAATTAAAAATAGACTAGAAAAAGGAACTATATTGTTGGCACAGCGGGGCTACCCACTTCCTGCTAGCCCGGCGGGGCTCTCCCCTTCTCTCTGGGTAGGCAGGTTGCCACTACCCCATTACTGCTGGGATGGCAGGGTTTCTCCATTCCCGCTGGAACGGCGGTACTCCCCCGTTCCCCCTGGCAAGGCGGAGATCCCCCATTCCTGCTGGCACGGTGGGGCTCCCCCATTCCTGCTGGAATGGCAGGAATCCCCCGTTTCTGCTGGCATGGCAGGGCTCCCCCATTCCCGCTGGCACGGCAGAGCTTCCCCGTTCCCGTTGACATAGCGGGGCTCTCCCGTTCACGCTGGCTCTTCGGGGCTCTCCCATTCCCACTGGCACGGCGTGACAACCGCGTTTCCACTAGCACGGCGGGGCTCCCCCGTTCCCGCTGGTCCGGAGCAGCCACCATGTTCTCGCTGGTACAGTGGGGCTCCCCCGTTCCTGCTGGAACGGCAGGGCTCCCACGTTTCCGCTGGCTTGGCAGGGATCCCCAGTCCCGCTGGTAGGGCGGGGCTCCCCCTTTCCCAGTGGCTCGGCACGGCGGGGCTCCCCTGTTTTCACTGGCACGGCAGGGCTCCCCCATACCTGCTAGCATGGAGCTGCTCATCCGTTCATGCTGGCATGGGGCCGGATCCGCCTTTCCCGGTTTCACGGGCCGGTTTCACGGGCCGGTTTCCCCGTTACCACTGGCCGGTTTCCCCGTTACCACTGGCACAGGTTGACTTCCCTGTTCCCGCTGGGACAGGGCGGATCCACAGATCTCGCTGGAATGGGATGGCTCCCCAGTTGCCACTGGCACGGGGAGGCTCCCCCGTTTCCGTTGGCACAGGGCGGCTCACACATTCCCGCTGGCATGGGCTAGCTCCGATTTCCCACTGGCGGCCGGCTCATAGTTCCTAATGGCACACGCGACTTCCCCATTCCCACTGGAGCGGGGGTGCTCCTCCCTTCCCACTGGCACGGGTTGGCTCCCCCATTCCCACTGGCACAGGGCAGCTCCGCCTTTCCCGCTGGAAAGGACCAGATCCCCCTCTCCTACTGTCATGGGTCAGCTCCCCTAGTCCCACTGGTACGGGAATGCTTCCCTGTTACCGCTGGCACATCGACTCCCCAGTTCCTGCTGGCATGCAGTGATTCCCCTGTTCCCACTGGCATGGGGCGGCTCCCCTGTTCCCCCTGGCACGCAGCAGCTCCCCTGTTCCTTTTGGAACGCAGCAGCTCCCATAATCCGGCTGGCATGGGAGGGCTCCCCTGAGCCCACTGGCATGGGGCAGCTTCCCTATTCCTGCTGGCAGGGCGTGATGGTTGTAATTATATTATATCATATTATATATATATATATATATATATATATATATATATATATATATACATATATATATATACATATATATATATATATATATATATATATATGTATGTATATATATATATATATATATATATATATATATATATATATATATATATATATATCCTTTCTGAGAGGGGATACCTTAACGCGGTAAAAGGGTTCGTATATCGTCATGATCAGCACCCATACTAGGTTGGTTTGCTGTGAGCAATCAGACCAGAATTTCCCATCATCACCAATCCACACTGGCCAGCGTGGTGATAAAAACAGATCAAACCCCAGACATGAATTGACAGGTCTGAGGCCTTTGTCCTGCAGTGGATTAGAAACAGATGCATTTTTTTGTTGCTGGATTTCTTCAGACATGTCAGAAACTGTGAGATTTCTATTTGAAATGGTTTGATAAAACTCTTGAACAGCTTAATTGTTCATAGCACATGTTTCACAGGTGTGAAAAGTACCAGTGAGCATGATATGCCTTTTGTATTTTTTTCTGGCTTGCTCCATATCGGAAGTAAGTTTTTCATGCAAACACCGAGATCAAATGTTGTAATTGTGTAATCTTGTCCTACTTCGGATCATGCATCTTGACTGCACCTCAAACATTCTTGAATTATTTTGAGGTCCGTAATTGCTGCAATAATCATTGGATGATACCCAATAGTTGTGGTGCAGGTTGGAGTATTATCAGTCCTAGACACCGGTCCCGATATAGCAGGGATAAATTGATCCTCAAAGTGCATATGATGATCAATAAACTAGAAAAAATCAGAATCTTGTAAATCTATAGCTTGTATTCTGTAATTTTCAGCACAGTTTGAGGGCTCCATGAGGGTTGGTTCTGACCGTTTTCTCTGATAGTGTCGAGCTAACTTTTGAACCGGACTTTTGAATCTTCTCTTCTTTTTTGCTGGTTGGGTATCTGGAATGGGTTCAGAGATACTAGGGACTGATATCAGGGCATAATCATCTTTACAGAACACAAAATCTTGCATATATATTTCAACTGTACTGTGAACTGTTCCTTCTCCTAAAACATCAGACACCAGCTGATCAAAGCAGTCCAAGTTGTAATGAAACACTGTTCCTTCAGGCTGATCCTTGACCACATCTCTGTTACTGATTACTGAAAAAGTTTCAGCTATGGATTTCATGGGGCTGTTTCAATTCTAGAGAATAAGTATATTACTCACAATGACCTAGTTGGTTTAGGAGAGTAGTTAATTGTTTAGATTTGAAGAGATGGCGGAGTGTCATTCATAGTACGATATGCTTTTTCATCTTCCAATGTCCACCTGTTGCTACTTTACATATATTTTGACCAACTGATGGTACTAATATTCTTTCTCGATCTGATGGGTCCTTCTTAACACAAATCAGTGTAAACACAGATTGCAGAACATGAGCAGGAATTTCCTCTAGTGGATAAGGATCGTCACTAGATTTGGTGGGCCATACAAGTGTCTTGGATTCTTTGAAGACATTGAGTAATCTATTGTGACGCTCAAGACTAATTCATTTGATCTATTCATTATCTCCAAAATCATAAGCAGAAAGAACAATTGTTTTCAGTGATTCTAAAAATTTACAAAATATCCGTATGTCTTTATATGGGGGTGATGAGGAGTCGATGCTGTTCTTCAGGTCAGAACAGTGTTCAATCTTCAACCTGATACTGACTAGTTATTACACAAGCTTGTTCATATTGATATTGTTGTATAGGTTTTCATTGATGACGTAACACTGCTGAGGTCGTCTCACTAAATACTGCTTGGGTCAGCACTCATGATTTTGGGCCTCCCTTGCGAAAAGACCTAGTCCTCTTATTTTGCTTAGTGAATTTTCATCATTTAGTTCAATTTCCTTTTCTTCAGTGTTTTTATACGCAGCTGAGTGTAACTTCAGTAAGCTACTGTAAGTCTATTACCCGAGACCTTCTTTACCTTGTCACCTTAGCAAAATTTACAGTATTCATCAAATATCACTACACATAATCTTTTTGTCAGCGGCTTCTTCGGTAACATTCAGCATTGATTTTTATGCTTGACAATATGCGGCGACCAATTCGGAAAAAAAAATCTCATCGTCATCTTTCATTGTAAACGAGTAAATAAATAAATGTACAAATAAATAAGAAAAATAATCAATATTAACATCTAACTATATATACCTTTAAAATTCCTGTAAGAAATTAGAGGCACTTTATCCTTTATAATAAGTTTGGAAATTGTCAGGAGAAGGAACGATCACTTAATTATTTGAATTTATCAGTTTGAATCGGATAGAGAAGTTTTGGTATTTATTTTAGCATAACATGAATTTTGGCTATAAGAAATGTCAACTTAGGCTCAAATGAAAGCGTATATATCAAGGAATTATTTATAATGCAATATGAAATTATAGATTAGTTATTTTTTCCTGAGAGGACTTCGTTTGCAAAGAGAAATATGTTAAAATCAAGATTTTTTCGGTTTGTGTGTGTATATTTTGTATTACTTTCAAAATATATATCATTACTATTCTAATTTTTGCTCTTTATATATGTTTCTTGATATAATGGAATAGTCCCTACAAAATTTCATGAAAGTCTGAATATTTTTGACCTCCTATATAAGGCTTAATGTAGATTTATGTGAGGCGGAGTTGAGCGTAGAGTGAAACGGGTTTTTTTTTTTTTTTTGACCCCCTATGTGAGAACAGCCCCGAGTTGAAAGTGGTCGCTATGTTCTTGACATAGCCCAAGACATAGGTTATCCGGAAATGTAAGTTAAAAAAAAGTTAGCAAAAAACATCCTGGCACCCGGCCCCTAAGACTCGAAAAAGAGACCGTAGACATATATATATATATATATATATATATATATATATATATATATATATATATATATATATATATATATATATATATATATAGATAGATAGATAGATAGTAGGTTGGCCAGGACACCAGCCAGCCGTTGAGATACTACCGCTAGAGAGTTATGGGGTCCTTTGACTGGCCAGACAGTACTACATTGGATCTTTTTCTCTGGTTACGGTTCTTTCCCTTTGCCTACACAGACACCGAATAGTCTGGCCTATTCTTTACAGATTCTCCTCTGTCCTTATACACCTGACAACACTGAGATTTCCAAACCATTCTTCTTCTCCCAAGAGGTTAACTACTGCACTGTAATTGTTCAGTGGCTACTTTCCTCTTCGTAAGGGTAGAGGAGGCTCTTTAGGTATGGCAAGCAGCTCTTCTAGGAGAAGGACACTCCAAAATCAAACCATTGTTCTCTAGTCTTAAGTAGTGCCATAGCCTCTGTACCATGGTCTTCCACTGTCTTGGGTTAGAGTTCTCTTGCTTGAGGGTACACTCGGGCACACTGTTCTATCTAGTTTCTCTTCCTCTTG
This sequence comes from Palaemon carinicauda, assembly GCF_036898095.1. Classification (NCBI taxonomy): domain Eukaryota; kingdom Metazoa; phylum Arthropoda; class Malacostraca; order Decapoda; family Palaemonidae; genus Palaemon; species Palaemon carinicauda. Next base: position 36,787,930 of record NC_090742.1, read on the forward strand.
TTTTGTTAAAGTTTTTATAGTTTATATAGGAAATATTTATTTCAATGTTTTTACTGTTCTTAAAATATTTTATTTTTCCTTGTTTCCTTTTCTCACTGTGCTATTTTCCCTGTTGAGGCCCCTGGGCTTGTAGCATCCTGCTTTTCTAACTAGGGTTGTAGCTTGGCATTTAATAATAATAATAATAATAATAAATATATATATATATATATTATATATATATGTATATATATATTTTATATATATATATATATATATATATATATATATATTTATTTATATATATATATATATATATATATAGATATACATATATATTATATGTATATATGTATGCATATATATACATATATATATATATATATATATATATATATATATATATATATATACATATATACATAAGGAAGGACCATCAATCCATTCTTATCGCAATTACTATGAAAAGTACAGAGGTTCACACTAGGTCTCCTATATCCTTTACAACTTACTCCAATTAAGGGACACCATTTAGCAGAAATCCATGAGGACGCAAATCCAACCAACTAATCAATGCTTTCAAGTGTTCGCTGACTGACAGAGATCCAGAATATAGTTCCAATGGATGTGGAATCAAAACTAGACTCTCGCATTGGCAATTATCATCATATATTGCCTTGGGGAATATTAAATTCTTGGGCGGAGAACGTACCCAACTATACTCAAAGAAAGAAGTTGAGAATTCTGAGAGTGAAAGTTAGTATATGCTCCAGAGATTCAGTCATCTTGAACAGTAGCATTCCATCACTTCAGGCACTCAAAGAATATACTTTCTATCGCGTCCCCAAGGAAAAAGAGGGTTAATTTTGGCTTCATTTGCATATGTATGCCAAAGGAGAAATAAATACTTACTCTCAAAAAGAGGATATCATTAATCTAAACCCTTTTGGGATATTAAACTCTCAGACAAAGTTATCTCCCAAAGAATAAAGAAAATCACGAAAATCCATGCGGTATATAAAAAATATTCTCCCATTTTTTTTTTTTTTTTTTTTTATCTGGAATGCTTATTGCCAGATGAGCAGAGCCTTCAAGTTTTCCACCAAATCTTCTGAGGTGAGGTTGGTTATACCCAAACATATTTTTTACAGCTGTATGTGCAGTAAGTAAAGAGCGATTTACGCATACACATAAAAACATACAAACATACACACATATGTGTAAATATACATATGACTATATATTCACATATGTGTGTATATGCGTGTGAGAGTGTATTCGCCTGTATGTGTTTCTGCGATATTAATTTCATACTTACGTTAAGTCATTTCCACTGAAACGAAAGGTAAACGCCACATTTATACTTTAATACGTTTACTGTAGATGAACCTCCTGTGCAGAAAACTTCAAAAACTTTAACAACATTACACAGCTGCACAGAAGGCTCACCAACAGTGCTTGAAACCCACTAACTGTACACACACTGACATTCACCTTTTTCTCCCTCGCACTTACTCTTGCTCTCTAGATATCAATCAATGCCCAAGATATTAAGACCTCTGCGATTTTCTCTTTACGACTTCTACATTACTGACAAGAAATTTTCTAAATCCCTCTGACTAAAAATTTTCAAATTAAATTCTGACTAGAAATTTTCCAATTCTCTCTGACTAGAAATTTGCAAATTGAATTCTCTGACTAGAAATTTTCAAATTCACGTTGATAAGAAATTTACAAATACACACGACATGAGACGTCCAAAATTAATTTACAGTAATCAATAACTAGAGATTTAAAATGTCTTTGACAGGACCACGTAAACACACCTCGCATAATCGTTTTAGAAATTTACTGACAAAAACTTTCAAAATAATACTGACTGGAAATTTTGACACCAAAGAGCTTTTATAATTTCATTGTCAAGAACATTGAGAACTTCCAAAGATTGGATGTTGTGATAATCAATCAATCATCTACTCCCTAGTTTGCAATTTGGTTTTCGTAAAGGCCTTGGAGCATGTGATGCCCTTCTTACAATCTCCAATGCTGTACAGAAATCCCTTGATTGTGGTCGGGAAGTTCGTATGATTGGCCTTGATTTTAGTGCTGCCTTTGACCGTGTTAATCACGAGGCCCTTGTTTTCAAACTGAAACAGTTGGGAGTGGGTGGGTTGTTTCTTAGCATTATTATTGATTTTTTAAGTAATAGATCTCAAAGAGTTGTTGTTGATGGGCACCATAGTGATTATAGGAATGTGATATCCGGTGTTCCACAGGGTAGTGTTCTTGGCCCATCACTTTTCATACTATATACACATGACATGTGGTTTGGCCTAGAAAACAAGCTTGTTGCATATGCAGATGACGCTACTCTTTGCATCAATTCCATCCCCTGAATGTAGATCTGGGGTTGGTGAATCCCTTAATAGAGATTTAGCTAGAATTAGGGCATGGTGCAAATTATGTGGTATGAAGTTGAATCCTAACAAAACTCAAAGTATGATTGTAAGTAGGTCAAGGACGGTGGCTCCTCAACATCCGGATCTCAGTATTGATAATGTTTCTTTAAATATGTATGACTCTTTCAAAATTTTAGGTGTGATTCTCGACAGTAAATTTACTTTTGAGAAACATATAAGGTCTCTGTCTTCTTCAATTGCACAAAAAATAGGCTTATTGAGAAAGTCTTTCAAGATTTTCGGTGATCAATCTATTCTGAAGAAGTGTTTTAATTCTTTCATTCTACCTTGTTTTGAGTATTGTTCTCCTGTTTGGTCTTCAGCTGCTGATTCTCATCTTAATTTGTTGGACAGAAACTTACGGTCTATTAAATTTCTTATTCCTGATCTAGATATTAATCTCTGGCACCGTCGTTCAATTAGTTCATTATGCATGTTGCATAAGATTTTTCATAACTCTGACCATCCTTTACATTCAGATCTCCCTGGACAATTCTATCCTGTTCGTAATACTAGGCAGGCAGTTAATTCTAATAGCCAGGCCTTCTCCATCACGAGACTCAATACTACGCAGTACTCTAGAAGTTTTATTCCAGCTGTTACCAAGTTGTGGAATGATCTTCCTAATCGGGTGGTTGAATCAGTAGAACTTCAAAAGTTCAAAGTTGGAGCAAATGCTTTTTTGTTGACCAGGCGGACATGAGTCTTTTTATAGTTTATTTATGACATATTTGTTTTTGATGCTGTTAATAGTTTATATATGACATGTCTGTTTTGACGTTGTTACTGTTTTTAGAATGATTTATTGTTAATTTGTTCTCTTCATTTATTTATTTCCTTATTTCCTTTCCTCACTGGGCTATTTTTCCCTGTTGGAGCCCCTGGGCTTATAGCATCTTGCTTTTCCAACTAGGGTTGTAGCTTGGATAGTAATAATAATAATAATAATACGTGAACTTTTGACATTTTTAAATAGGTACTCCACAAACGTTTAGTAAAATGTTCTAATTTCTACAGCAACCTACACCAATCTCATTAAATGAACTTTGGAAATACACTGACAACCTTTAAAAGAATCATTTGCTAAGAGTCTTTGAAAATCTGTTTTCAGGTTGGAGAGATTGAAGCCACGGTGACATTTCAAAAACAAAAAAACTTAGATACGATATGTAGGCAGAAACATCTAATTACAAATATACACTGGAGTTTCTTTCACATATTGAAAAAGGCTTTGAAATTTGCTTCTCTAACCATGACATATCTCTCTCTACAACACAACAAACAATACACAAAGACTCGCCACTGTAGAAGGTCAGTGTTCGTTAGTTAACGTAAATTGAAATGCAATGAAAACATTCATAAAAAATTTGAAGACTTTTATGCGATGTCAAAGATAAAATGCAATCACAAAGTAAGGATCGGAAAAATAATTATAATATTTGTAAATTCTGAGCAGGAGAGATACAAATAACAAAGATACCATCACCACAATATAATCTTTCATAAAGATGAAAGTATATAAAGCAATGTTCCTTTACTGGAAAAAAATAAAATTTTTAATTCAACCTGGTTATGTTGAAAGATGCGATAAAAAATCTCTCTCTCTCTCTCTCTCTCTCTCTCTCTCTCTCTCTCTCTCTCTCTCTCTCTCGCCCAAGACAGTGGAAGACCATGGTACAGAGGCTATGCCATTACCCAAGACTAGATCTAGAACAATGGTTTGATTTTGGAGTGTCCTTCTCCTAAAAGAGCTGCTTACCATAGCTAAAGAGTCTCTTCTATCCTTAGCAAGAGGAAAGTAGCCAATGAAAAATTACAGATCAGTAGTTAACTTCTTGAGAGAGGAGGAATTGTTTGGTAATTTCAGTGTTGTCATGTGAATGAGGAAAGAGGAG
>NC_090742.1:36799762-36817664 GCF_036898095.1 Palaemon carinicauda
GGGGACCAAACGGCTTCGCTCGCCCTCAGGGAAATGACCAGTATCGCTCGCCTGCAACCTGCCCCAGATGACTCTCCTCGTGAGGGGAACCTACTTCGTGCCCCTTGGATACGCCGTTTACCCGCTGCCGTACCCGATGTCGATAGTTTACCAATAAAAGACTTGATGACCAAAGCCAATGCCCTTATAGACAGCCACTTCACGACCTTCAAGACCTCCATCAACGCCTCCACTCCTGACAAAGAGGATGCCTATTCAACGTCAACCAAAGCTGACGTGAATGCCGTAGGACATACACGCCTACCCCGTGACGAGCCAGAGCGACGACAAAGCCACCCATCACACACCACTCGCTCGTGCCCCAACCAACGACTTCTACAGCCACTTACTACCGCCCATCGGCTGCAGTTCTGCTACTACCACTTCTGATTGGAGGCAGCCACGAAGAAATGTGTCAAGAATTGTCAGAGGAAAAAAAAACGTGTAAGTAGGCCATCGCTCGTGGCGGTGGCCTCCCGTGTTTCTAATCTTTTCTTTTTACATGATGCAGGAACGGGCGAGCTTTTTTTGGTAGACACGGGTGCTTGATGTTCTCTTTTGCCAAGGGAACTCTTCAGGACACGACGTAGTCTGTCTACGTCTGCCGACGTCTGCCGACGTCTGCCTGGTAACTGACAACGGATCTGCAATACCCACCTATGGTTACGAGAACCTCACATTATCGTTTGGAAAAGGTACATTTAATTGGAAGTTTCTCGTTGCTGACGTCACATTGCCAATCCTCGGGGCGGATTTCCTCTCTCATTTCCACCTTCTGGTCGATGTCGCCCACAGATTGGTCAACGCAGGCTCGTACTTGTCAACACCTCTTCAACCCGCACCCTCCAACCTCATTCTCCACATCAGCACACCCATGGATGCCTACGCCCACCTCCTCACGTCGTACTCGGAAGTTTTCCGTCCTGACCTTCTCCAAACGCCCACGGCTCCTGCCAAGCATGGTATTTATCACCATATCAAGACGACGGGATCCCCAGTCTTCGCAAAATTCAGACGTCTGGCACCGGAACGATTGGCTGCCGCCAAACAGACATTCGCCGAAATGGAGGAAATGGGCCTTTGCCAAAAGGACTCCAGCCCATGGTCATCACCCTTACACATCGTTCTGAAGAAAGACGGCTCCCTCCGTCCGTGCGAGGATTACAGGCGCCTGAACATGCAAACAGAACCGGATCACTGCCCCCTCCCAAACATCGCCAACATGACCTCCTACTTAAAAGACTCACTATCACCACTCCGTTTGGTACATACACCTTCAATTACTCCTGTTTTGGCCCTCGTAATGCTGGGGCCACTTTTGAACGTCTCATGGATGACATCTTAGGGGACCTACCCTTCTGTGTATGTTATGTGGACGACATACTTGTTTTCTCTTCCTCAAAAGAGGAACATCTCCGTCACCTGCGCATCGTGCTCGATCGCCTGGAACAAAACGGCCTTGTAGTCCGGTACGACAAGTGTACCTTTGTCGCCAACGAAGTGTCATTCTTAGGGTACTGCATCACTCCTGAAGGAGTCCATCCCCTCCCTGAGAAGGTAGCAGCCGTTCAGAACTTTCCCACGCCCTCGACCATCAAAGCTCTGCAGGAATTCTTGGGCATGATAAACTATTATCACCGTTTTCTGCCAGCCATTACCGCCAGGGCAAGCCAAAGGACCTGAAGTGGGGTCCCCTTCAAGAAGCGGCCTTCTGCAATGCAAGGAAGGCCCTATCAACCGCTGCAGCTCTCACTTTTCCTATCCCACATGCCCCTCTACTTCTCTCCAACGATGCCAGCGACGTCACTATTAGTGCAGTACTCGAACAGGTGGTCAACGGCTCGCCCCGCCCATTGGCCTTCTTCAGCAGAAAACTATCCAAGGCAGAATCGGGTTATTCTACCTTCGATCGCGAATTGCTGGCGGTGCACTTGGCTGTCCATCACTTTCGCCATTTCTTAGAAGGTACGCCCTTCGTCTTTCGCACAGACCACATGCCACTGGTGCACGCCTTCACTCGACAGTCTGACGCCTGGTCACCTGTCAACGCCGACATCTCGCCGCCGTGGCTGAATACAATTGCACCCTTCAACACATCCCTGGGAAAATGAATCCTGTTGCCGATGCCCTGTCAAGAAACATGTTGGCTGCCATTCAACTTGCGATTGGATTACAACGCCTTGGCTTAAGCCCAACAACAGGATCCAGAGTATCAAGCATGTAGGACATCCTACACATCCCTCCATTGGGAAGACCTCCCCCTTGACGACCCCAACACCACCGCCTCTGTGACGTCAGTACTGGTAGACTGCGACCTTGGATTCATGCTCCCATGCACCGACAGGTGTTTGATTTCATTCACGGCCTTTCACATCCCTCGTGCCGTTCTACTGCACAGCTACTGAAGACGAAGTTCATTTGGCACGGCATTTCTAAGGATGCTAAGGATTGGGTACGCGCCTGTACTTCTTGCCAAACTTCCAAAGTACATCGACACACGGATTCAGGAGTGGGCACCTTTCCTCAACCTTAGCGTCGTTTCGCACACATTCACGTCGACGTTGTAGGCCCCCTACCCACATCACAAGGACATCGTTACCTGTTTACCGTCATCGACCGCTCCACTTGTTGGCCTGAAGCCATTCCCATGGAAACTGCAACGTCCGCCTCATGTACATCTGCCTTACTCTCACGATGGATTGCAAGATTTGGTATCCCTGAGCATATTACTTCTGACAGGGGTAGCACTTTCACCTCTCAATTGTGGATATCATTAGCGAATTTCCTAGGCATCACCCTACATCAGACAACTGCCTACAACCCCGCTGCTAATGGAATAGTTGAACGTTTTCATCGCACCCTCAAAGCAGCTTTGATGTCCCGCTGCAAGGATTCCAACTGGTTTACTCAGCTTCCCTGGGTCCTCCTAGGACTAAGGACCACTCCTAAAGATGCCCTCGACGTCTCGGCAGCTGAAATGGTGTATGGAGACCCTTCTGCAACCTCCTCCGACGATCTCCAGCGCATACGTTATGTTGTGGGAAAATTTACTCCATGCTGCCAGACTTACAAGCCCCCAGCGAAGCATTACATACCGACAGACTTGCACTCTGCAATGCACGTCTTCCTACGCAACAACACTAGCAAGCCACCGCCAATGCCCCCTTACACGGGCCCTTTCCTTGTGATCCGACGCAATCCGAAAGCATTCCTACTAAACATTAGTGACAAAGAAGACTGGGTCTCCATTGATCGTCTAAAACCTGCTTATCTCCTGCCAGATGACCCGCCTACAGTTCGCCTCTCTAGATCAGGGCGCCCTATTTAACATGTACAGTATGTCATTTTTAGGGAGGGAGCCATGTACCAACCATGTGTTGCACGATCATACATAGTAACGACGTTTCATTTTGTGTATATATTATGCTTGTATCTTCACTCTCCCCTCGCACTGATTAAAGACCTGAAATAACATGTCTGTTTTTCTCACCGTTAACTGTTAACCGGTGCGGTGTCGGTTGAACATGAAATTTCCTGTTATGTCTTTTATGCCTTTTTTGCATGGAGTTTATGTATATATAAACGAATGTTCCGTAATAAAGTTACTCAGTTGCTTTCATTCCGCCTTTGAGTCACAACCTTCTCTCAGCTCGTCACAAGGCCTTCAGTCTAGCCATCTCTGTGAGACAACATATAAATATCTAATTATAAGCATTCAATTCAGAATTTCATACAATGATACATGACCGTACTAGTTCACACATATATACAGTAATCAAGTATACTATATACACATAATTGGTGTAAGTAATCATGTCATTACACACACATACAAACAAACACACACACACACACACATATATATATATATATATATATATATATATATATATATATATATATATATATATATATATTTAAACCATTCAATTCTAAGCAACTTTAACTGTTCTCCCATTTATTCAGTCTAACGGACAAGAATAATTTAGAACATCTAAAGAAATTTTTTTGTAAAATTAATCAAATGAAAACGTTGCGCGGTAGTAAGTGGTGGAAGCGAATAGTTGTAAAAATATAGATTTTACAGAATCTATTTAGATATCCTCAAAGCCAAGCAAACCATTCTCCATGGACACACTTTATAGAGGTAAAGGTATCAATTCCAAGCGTGTTATAGGGGAATGGGTTTTGCCTTACACAGATAAGGGTAGATATGATACACAAACTTCTGAGCTACGTTCAGCTACGTTTTAGTTTTTCTTTGGTCACCCAAAAATTAACATGAATAAATAAATGAATAAATTACAAATTAAACATTATTGGAAAACAGTCTCAGATACATAAGCATCACATTGACACCTGACACATGAAAAGCGCTTCCGAAAAAAAAAAAAATCCTGATCATCATCATCATAAGAAATTCTTTGCTCGCAACGTTCAAAGGTTCGTAGACACTAAACATCCCGTTAGTCCTTCTTTATGGTAATAGGTTTTCGTTAAAAAAAATGCTTTTCCTGTTCTTCCATATGGGTCCCCTACACATTTTTACAAGCGATTCTCCTATTAAATTACTGTTCTGGCGCTGTGTTGAATTTAAGTTTAAAGTGAAGAAATATTATTATTACTATTATCATCATTATTGTTATTATTATTATTATTATTATTATTATTATTATTATTACTTGCTAAGCTACAACCCTAGTTGGCAAAAGCAAGATGCTATATGCCCAGGGGCCCCATCAGGGAGAATAGCCCAGTGAGGAAAGAAAAAAAAGAATAAAATATTTTAAGCACAGTGACAACATTAAAATACATAAATATTTCCGATATAAACTATAAAAACTTTAACAAAACACCAGGAAGAGAAATTTGATAGAATAGTGTGCCCGAGTGTACCCTTAAGCAAGAGAACTCTAATATCTATCTACCACTAGAAATGGCCGAAGGATTTGAGCAATAGTATTTTTTCTATTTACTCATAGTACTGCAAGATCTATTTTTTTACATTGATTTACTTCTTTAAAACTTTTGTGATAGTTAAACAGGGAGTTTTGTAATCTGTAGATTACTTTTTACACCCAAGAAAAATAAACATGGATACAGGTTATGGTTTATATATTATCATTACTATTAGGGAATGAAGTGAGTGAGTGGTTTCCGGTGAGGGTGGGGCTGAGACAGGGATGTGTGATATCGCCATGGTTATTTAATTTGTTTGTTGATGGAGTTGTGAAAGAGGTGACTGCTTGAGTGCTTGGTTGAGGATTGAAACTGATAGATGAGAGTGATTATATGAGGGAAGTGCATCAGTTACTGTTCGCCAATGATATGTTGGTCGCAAACTCAGAGGAGAATCTGTGACAGAATTTGGGAGGGTGTGTGAAAGAAGGAAGTTGAGAGTTAATGTGGGTAAGAGTAAGATTAGAAGCACGAGAAGGTAGAGTGGTGCTATATTTACTGATATGTTGAATGGAGAGTTATTTGAGGAAGTAGATCAGCTCAAGTACTTGGGTTCTGTTGCTGCTGCAAATAGTGGAGTGGAAGCAGATGTACGTCAGTGTGAATGAAATTTGTAAAGTATTGGGGGCAGTGAAGGGAGTGCTAAAGAATAGTGGGTTAGGAATGAATGTAGAGTTCTGTATGAGAAAGTGATTGTACCAACTGTGATGTATGGATCAGAGTTGTGGTGAAAGATAATAACGGAGACAGAAATTGAATGAGTTCAAGATGAAGTGTCTGAGGAGTATGGCTGGTGTATGTCGATTGAATAGGGATAGGGGCAAAGTAGCAATGTTAAGAATAGGTGTGAGATATGAATTAGCAGCTAGATTGGATATGAATGTGTTGAGATGGTTTTGCCATGTAGAAAGAATGAAAATGGTCACCTTCTGAAGATGATGATGAATGCAAGAGTTGATGGGAGAAGTGCAAGAGGAACGCCAAGGTTTAGGTGGAATGATGGAGTGAAGAGAGCCCTAAGTGACTGGAGGATAGATGTGAGTGCGGCAAAAGAGCGTGCTAAGAATAGAAATGTATGGCGAGCGATTTTGACGCTGTTCCGATAGGCCCTGCTACTACCTAGGGTCACCTTATTATGGTAACCGCTGTGGTAGCAGGAGCAGGGGAATCAGCATAAGAAGCTTCATTTGTGGTGGAAGACGGGGGAGGGTGGGCTGTGGCACCTTAGCATTACCAACTCAACTCGGATGAGTCCCTCGTCAGGCGAGGAGGATGATGTGGAAAAATTCCCTTTTTTGTTCCATTTTTGGATATCGGCTGCCTCCTAAATTAGGGGGAAGTGCCATGGTAGACAGAACTATCATTATTCATCATCGTATATTTATGTGAAAACAAACCATATATTACGTGAGACAGATCTTGTGAAATGAAAATATTTGCAAACAATTTCATGATCAACGCATTGGGAAATAACTTAGGGAGCTAAAATAGACTTGAAGTAAAGTAATTTTCAAATCACAGTATTCAAGCCCAATAAACATATGTTTAATGTCAAAGAGAGTAAGTCAATACATGCAGCAGAGAATTTCTTAGGGTTTCTAGTTTTATTAACAATTTGTCAGGTACCGTCATTTAGTGACTAGATTCAGACATGAAGCCAACCTTATCAGCAGAAACCTTTTTAATCGACCTTAGGTAGCGACTGGCGCATACTGTTCGCTAGAACAGCATAAACTCACAACCCGGAAAGATTGATTTATATATTCAGGATGATAATTAAACTTTTATATATTTCTTTATCTCCTATTTCAGTCATTCAGCAAGGAAACAGATCGGAAAATTCATTAAAATAAAATAAAATCACTCGAATAGTTCCATGGAAACGTAGCTCAGTCACTCGACTGCCAGTAAAATTCTGCACAGATTGATGAAATGTAATAAACAACATTCCGAGTCACTGGCAAGTGTGATCTGATGTATCAGTGCTATTTTTTTTACAGTGTGTTTAATCAAAACTGAAATTGGCGTTCAAACGGTGGAAACTTTTAAATCAAATCTTCCGCTTTGGCGACAGCAAGGTAACGGCGACAAGCGGCAGACAGATATTATTTCATTTGGTCTAGAATGTAAAAGCTCAAACGAATTCGAAATGAACAGATTTTTCTGTTTTATAGAGTGAACTAATTGGAAGATTCGCTTTCCCATAAATCTCATTTATCAAATTCAGTTTTCGTAGTCTGATTACTACAAAGAAAAGTTCATTATGACCATATTGACTTAAGTTTTGAGTCAGTATCGGCTGTTGATATATATATATATATATATATATATATATATATATATATATATATATATATATATATATATACATATATATATCATTAATTGCTAAGCTACAACCCTAGTTGGGAAAGCAGGATTCTACAAGCCCAGGGGCCCCTACAGGGAAAATAGCTTAGTGAAGAAAGGAAACAAGGAAAAAAATATTTTAAGAACAGTAACGTTAAAATAAATAATTCCTATACAAACTATAAAAACTTTAACAAAATAAGAGGAAGAGAAATTAGATAGAATAGTATGCCCAAGTGTACCCTTAAGCAGGGGAACTCTAACCCAAGACAGAGGAAGACCATGGTACAAAGGCTATGGCACTACCCGAGACTAGAGAACAATGGTTTGACTTTGGAGTGTCCTTCTCCTAGAAGAGCTTTTTACCATAGCTAAAGAGTCTCTTCTACCCTCACCAAGAGGAAAGTAGCCAGTAAACAATTACAGCGCAGTAGTTAACCCCTTGGGTGAAGAAGAATTGTTTGGTAATCTCAGTGTTGTCAGGTGTATGAGGACAGAGGAGAATCTGTAAATAATAGGCCAGACTATTCTGTGTATGTGTAGGCAAAAGGAAAGTGAACCGTAACCAGAGAAAATGATCCAATGTAGTACTGTCTGGCCAGTCAAAGGACCCCATAACTCGCTAGAGGTAGTATCTCAACAGGTGGCTGGTACCCTGTCCAACCTACTACCCCTATATATATATATATATATATATATATATATATATATATATAATATATATATATATATATACATATATATATATATATATATTACAAAGGTATTAAATATTCAAGGAGAGAGAGAGAGAGAGAGAGAGAGAGAGAGAGAGAGAGAGAGAGAGAGAGAGAGAGAGAGAGAGAGAGAATATTTGGGTATATTTTGAAATCGTCGTTCGTAAGCCCCAAACGCTTCCATTCACGTATTGTTCTAAACTTGGAATTGACATCAATGATTTCATACCAGAATCACTTCCAGCTGTTACAAGATTATTCTCGTCACGCGCCAGAAGAAAATTGAAGCTGCCTCAAGTTCTCACGATTCTTTATATGTGAATGAAGTTGTTATGATTTCATGAATGTGAGATGTACACGTCTTAATGCTTTTTTATTTTTATGGGTGGAACTATTTTTCAATGTTTATATGATAAAAGAGAAATGTCTTGGTTTTTTCTGGATTTATTCAATGAGTAAACAGTTCTATTCTGATGTTTTTATCTAATTTAAAACGTCTCTGTTTCTTACATTCCATGTCCTAAAGTAATGACTGTTAGCACAAGCTATGTCCAAGAAAAAAGACTGAAGTTAGCCATCTCATCTTTAGAGATTTGCAGGGATTCGAAATAAGATTTTGTCTCACTTCTTAAAAGGGGAAAAGACCTATTGCGAAAAATATCATTCATACATACAAACATTACTGTATATGTTATACATACACACACATATCACACAAACACATATATACACTATATATATATATATATATATATATATATATATATATATTTTATATATATACATATATATATACATATATATATATATATATATATATATATATATATATATATATATATATCACATACACACAAACACAGACACGCACACGCACGCACACACATACACACACACACACATATATATATATATATATATATATATATATATATATAGATATATATATATATATATATATATATATATATATATATATATATATATATACTGTATATATATATATATATATATATATATATATATATATATATATTAAAATGTTTATGTATATATGCCATTGACCAGAGGCTCTTGGGATTGTGGCAATCTACTTTTCTAACAAGGTTTATAGCTCGGATAATAATAATAATAATAATAATAATAATAATAATAATAATAATAATAACAATAATAATAATAATAATAATAATAATAATAATAATCTCCCTTACAAAATAAAGAACAAGTGTCTGGCTATATATATATATATATATATATATATATATATATATATATATATATATACATATATATATATAAATTTATATATATATTTAGGTCATGTTCAGCGGCATTGCCAGACGTACAACGACTCGGTATATCCCCATCCCTCCCGTTGGGGGAGAAGGAATAGTCATACCCTTATGAGAGGGGAAGGATAGGGTTGAATCTGTGTGTAGGAGTGTACATATCTAGTTAAATATTTAGCCGTCATTTTTGACGGGTCGCGTTTCATTATAATAATAATAATAATAATAATAATAATAATAATAATAATACTTTTTTCAACGTAAAGTGATTGTAATTGCACTTTATAATAATAATAATAATAATAATAATGATAATAATAATAATAATAATAATAATAATAATAATAATAATAATGAAAAGCTTAAACCTCTAAAAAATAACGTTTAAGGCAGAGAAAAGAAAATGTACAGTTTTCGTTCTAATTCGTCCTCATCATTAACATTGTTGGAGCTGTTCAAAAAAGATTTCCCAGCGTAAAAGCTCATTCTAATGGGAGTTGAAAATAGCTTCGTTCTGCAAGTCTCGTTTTACGACTTCATAATTTTTCTCGGCTGCAGGTTTTTTTTATATGTTGGTTATTAGAGATTTTTCTCTAAACATCTATCATTCGTATTCGTTTCAAATGTCGGGTGCTCTCTCTCTCTCTCTCTCTCTCTCTCTCTCTCTCTCTCTCTCTCTCTCTCTCCCGAAATGACATTTTCATTTTAGTAAAGCATCCAAGATTAGTTTTTTCTATTTATTTATTCATGTATTTAATTTGTTTCCAATATTTAGATTTTTATTTTAGTTGGTATGGGTGTTTTCTAAAATAATAAATATTAGTGTTTATAAATGTTGGTGGTTTCCTGTGTTTGCATTAACAACCTCCTAAAAATGTATTAGACTTGGTTGTTTCCGTAACCAAGAACGTCATGGTGTCAAATGAACCTAAATAAATCTAATCAAAATCTGGTATTTTCTTAGCAATAAAACCTAGAGAAAATCGACTTCTGGAATTAGTAAGAGAAGTTACTGTGGTTATCTTTATCCTACGATAATTAAAGAAATCGTATTTAACCCTGGAACAATGAACCCGTTTCCCTGTTACACGGCCACTGAACGTGGGTAGTTTATACCCGATTTTGGAAAATTAAAGAAAAATAGTAAATATGCAAATTTATTAATCCTATCCCTTACACACTAAATATAACCCTATTACCTAGTAATGAAACTATTAAATTAGAATACTTACTTTCAGAAACTTGAATTAAAAAGCAAAAAGAAAGGAATGTAAAAAAGTGAAAAAATTTGAATGTTTTTGCAAAAAAATTAAGCAAAAAAAAACCCTCCCCAAAAAATCGCTCAGATGCTCCCACACGCTTCCAAGGATGTCAGGCTCTCATCCCAGGGGGTCATCAAGGCACGGGGGATGCGGGAACTGTAGGGAAGAGAGTAGGAAAAACACCCTTTTTTTAGTCCACCAGAAATGACAAATTGTGGAATATAATGTGTTTATTATATTTTTATACTTTATCACACATTATCACTCAAAATCTTAGTTTTATATATATTACCTACCTCAGCCTTATATGCAATCACAGCAGTAGGGGAAGTAGTGGCTCGGGCAAACAGGTTGGCGGCAGCTGTGACACCTGAAACGTGTCTTTTTGTCTGCCTTGGAGTCACACTTCGTGCAACGGACCATAGGGTTCCTCATCTCGGCTGCCGATGGTCCAGCACCTGCAGCTGTGCCAGAGCGGAGGTTGAGGGAGCACACCTGTCTTATGGCCAGCTTCACCTGGCGATGCTGAGAAGGGTTATTCATCCGTTCCTGCGCTGAGGGCTTGATTAGTTGCAGGGCCAGTCCATGCATGAATTTTCTTCGGTGCAATTCCTTGCGTTGTAGCGTTGGATTATTTGCCTTGTATATAATCCAGGAGTTAATGATACTTGCATTGACCATCCCAAAGAAAACACACAATGGCCACCTATTTGTTTTTCTGCTGCAATTATATGTTGCACACATTTGATCGAACGTGTCGACCCCTCCTTTTGTCTCATTATAATATTCAATTATGTTAGGCTTTCCGGTGACATCATTCACTACTTGCTGTGTGTGCATACTTGAAAGGAGGAGCACATTCTTCTTTGTTGTTTGTGTGTTTGGCACGTATGATACGAGTGTCAGATCATCTGTGAAGAGGAATGCTGAACTCCCGGGTCTGCGGTCCTTCTTTTCCCTCATGACAGGTGGGATTTCTGGCTTGTTGGCCCTGACTGTGCCCACCAATGTCAGCCCATTAGTCAGGAGGTCCTGTATGAGGGGCACAGACGTGAACCAGTTATCTGTTGTCACATTCCTGTTCGTGTTCTGGTAGCGGCTGGTTAAATCTTTGGTGAACATGTGGCCCAGCGTCAGCCCATGCCTTGTTGTTGTACCTGCTTTTCCTAGGTAGGGAATAGCTTTTAACAGGTACTTACTTTGGACATCGTTCACCATAACGATTTTTATCCCATACTTTGCTGGCTTATTAGGGATGTACATTCTAAAAGGGCACTTTCCCCTAAAAGCAAGCAACTGTTCATCAACTGTGAGGTTCTCGTGAGGTGTGTAATTATCCTCACAGTTTGCCATGAACATGTCCCACATTTCCCTGACCGGAGCGAATTTGTCTGTGGCCCGCCTCTGCTCACGTGTGCCCATGTCGTCAAATCTGAGGCAGTATAGCAGAAAATTGAATCTGACCTCAGACATTGCTGCCTTGTAAAACAAAGCCCCTACCTCAGAGCACCACAATTCCCTAGTATTTAGGTGGTTATCTTTGCGGTAGCCACTAAATATTAGAACACCTAGAAGGGCACGTATCTCTGCAGCTGTTGTGTGCTGTACAGTTGCTGTCTTCCTCTTGTATTTTGTGGCAACATCACATCAATTTTCTTGTTAGTAAAGTCCACAATAAGATCAACAATTGCAGTGGACATAAACAGGTCAAAACACTCCTCAGGTGTGGTGTATTGAGAAGCTGCTTGTGTGGGACCTGGCCTACTTGACACCACAATATTGCGAGCTGGTGTCCTTCTTGCGGCAGCCACCTGTGGCCTTGTGTGCCACGTATAACCAGAGTTACTTTTCACAGTTGCCGAGTTAAAAGTAACTAGCAACTCCCCATCGTCTGCACGTCGTCGCCGTTGTCCTCGGGGAGCAGCAGGAGCAGTAGCAGGGGTTGGAGCAGGGACAGCAGGAAGGGTTGCAGCAGGAGAAGCAGGAGTAGTAGCAGGGGTTCCAGCAGGAGCAGTAGCAGGGATTGCAGCAGGGGCAGCAGTAGATGAATGTGGATCAGAATCACCAACGGCAAGTGGAACAGAGTAGCCACTAGGGCCAGGAGTAGAGGTGGCAAGGCCAGTAGAGGGAGTGGCGATGTTATCAGGTGAGATGGTGGAGGGGAGGTCCCTAGGCCTCTTCCTCTTCTGACCAGCCGCCTTTGTTTCTATGCGGCGGCGTGGGAGGTCTTCTTCTGAGTCACTGTCAGAACTTTCTATCATTTCCTGATGACTAGGCACATATTCTTTATCAAGGTCACTATCATACAGTACCTCTGCTTCAATACAGTCAATTTCACTCTCATTGTCTGAGGCATCAAGCAATTCTAAAATTTGAAAATCACTAAGGTTTCGTCCTTGTCTTGCCATTGTGTCACACTGAACTTTGGAAATCCTGAAAAAGCATTTACAGCCTGAAAAGAAAGACAATTATTAGTACACCAACACTTATAGCTTCCATTTGTAACTATTAACACTGAACCCGGGTACACATTACCCAGTTTTTTCTATATACTCTGATCACTGAACGTGGGTAAACGGTACCCGAACACGTCTGTAGCGCAAAATCCAGGCAGAGGATTGGAGCGACGCGACTTCCCCCTATAAACCCATAGGGTAGACTGAAGCTATACTGAGTCCCAGCGCACTGGCTTGTGGGGAAGAGGGGGGAACACGAATGACGTCACCTACTCTGGGTAATCTATACCCACGTTCAGTGTTCCAGGGTAAAGGAAAGCTTCAACATTGAGATTTAGTAATTTACGTCATTAATTATAAAAAGTCTATAATTTATATATTTCTCAAAGTTATATTTATATATATATATATATATATATATATATATAAATATGTATATATACAGTATATATATATATATATATATATATATATATATATATTTATACTGTATATATACATATATATACATATATATATATATAAATATACATATATATACGCGTGTGTTACTACAAGTGATATTTATATCCTAATATATTGAACTACAAGGGAAATTCCTGTTAAATGCACCTATCTTGGTAACTCGATACAAGACTTTACAGTTTACTTTATCTTGAATATGGTCCTATCTTGCAATGTAATCAAGTCATCTTATACATGTGCGCCTTTAAAAAAATGATTTTTACACGAAAAGAAAATTCCGAACAAGTAAACAAAAGTGAAAAAAAGACGTAATTCGTTGGTTCAGTGATTACGTCTTTGACGTATGGATTAGTGTTTGTATCGTATGTGCTATAAATATTAGCAGTTCCCAGGATAGGATGATGTTTTTGAAAAGGAAATTTGAATTACAAATGTTTAGAATACACGCAATATCCTTTTGTTAAGAAATACTTATGATTGTACTGTCATCTTTATCTTGTATTGATATAATAAGATAAATGCACTGCCTATATTATACAAAATTTAAGGTTTTTATATTCATAATGAATGATAAAAAGTAAGGTTTTGATTTATTTATTTGAGCCAGAATGCCCGCAGTAGCACTGTGATGGAAAAGTTAAGAGGCTGAACAAGATGACAGAAAGGAAGCGGGGACGGAGGTATGGAAAAAGGGTAAAAAGCGAGTCCGGCTAGGAGCTGAAAGGACACTTTAATGGCATCTATGTAACATCTAAAGAGCGCCGCTTGAGGTGCACTGACAGCGCAACCCATCACTGGATGTTAACGAGTAGAATTCATATCCTGTCGGTCTCAAATATCTGGTAAAATGTAGGCCTAATATTGTTTGTCAACAAGAAAACTCTCAGCTTGATATGTTTTATTACTCTTTCAATAACGATTTCTTCTATATTATGAAAAATACAAATAAACACGGGCGAGTAAACAACCTTTTCAATGCATTGGTAAATGCCAAAAAAGTATCTATATAAAATTTTCATACAGCTCCGATGTTTTCAATTACCGTCCATTAAAAAAGCTTCCTTTTTTTCTTGAATACTTTATGCACTAATCACGGCAATCTGCTTCTCAGTGCAATATGACGTAACCCCTTTATATGCATTTCAATCTGCATTCTATATTAAACTAACTTGTTACATAGCTTTAAGATAATGAGTCACCAACAATGAATGCGAGATATTCGCCAAGTCAGTCTGTGATGTTTATCAGCTCTTCGCCGTGTGAAGGAAAGTAAATGTCTTCTAGGGACACAAGCCCAACTTATCATTATATTACAAGTATACGTGACCCGTCAAAAATGACTGTTAAATATTTAGATAGATATGCACACACAGATTCAATCCTTCCTACCCTCTCCCCTTTCCCTAATACAATTCTCTTGGTGTCCCCCGTCTCACCAGGGTATAACTACTCCCTCTCCTCTTTCCCGCTCAGCCTAACAGGAAAGAAATACACACACACACACACACACACACACACACACACACATATATATATATATATATATATATATATATATATATATATATATATATGGCCAGATGAAAGACAGGTGATGAGAACAGAATATGCAATGGAAGATGAAAAATCATTGGAAGGAGAGAGAATTAATGACGTAAAATAGTCTAGATGGGCTATTTAGGAACTACAGTATGATCTCCAATAAGGGGTTATTAGAATTGGAGTTTAGTGAAAAGTTGAAAAAAAAAAAAAAGCAAATCAGGCAATGGCTAGGTTAAGTAAAATTTGGAAATCAAATCGCCTGAAATAACATATAAGAATCAGGCTATATATCAGTTTAGTAAGATCTATGTTACTATATAGACATGAGTCGTGGTATGACAATGAAAAATTCTCCAACAGATTCGATAGATTTGAGAACAAAGCCCTCAGAAGAATATTGGAATTAAATGGCGGGACAAAATTAGAAATCAATCTATAACAGAGATTACTCGAGTGGCATATGTGGATGATATCATGGTGAGAGGTAGATGGAGATGGTTTGGGCATGCTCTTAGCACTCCCAAAGAGAGATTAGTTCACCAAACTTTTAACTGGGCTCCACAAGACACTAGAAAAGTTGGAAGACCCACGCCTACATGGCTGGCTGAGGACTATGAAGCGTGAAGTAGATGATGAATGGAGAAGTACTGAATTAAAAGCTCAAGATAGTGACGGCTGGCGAAATCTAACGGAGGCCCTTTGAGTCAATAGATGTAGGAGGAGATGGTGATGATATAGCTAAACATTTGTCCTTTATTATATAGGGGAGGATTACTACTAGCTGAGCTACATCCCCAGTTGGAGAAGAAGAATGCTATAAACCTTATAAGGGCTCCAATGGCGAAAACAGCCCAGTGAGGAAAGAAAATAAGGCAGCAGATAGAATAGTGTGGCTGCGTGAACAAAGCGAGTGGGACTAGTAATCTCATTAAATATTCAATGTTTCAGGATTAGCTAAAGTTCCGTGTACTCTGCTGTGCTTAGCAATGGACCTCAAAGAGGAATGAGAAACTGGCACAATGAATAAGTTGCTATAATGAGATAAATAGGCTTTTATTCCCTTCCGTGATTGACCAGTTCGTTAAGGAAGTTATTTTGTGTAATTAGACGAAAAACAAAATTACTCGTAACTGTTATTCAGTCAGGTAAAGTAAAGTAAATGGCATCCTGTCATGTGAGCTATTCAGGGAAATTAAATTGTTAAATATCATGCGAGTCATTAGATGACATTGTGCTAGTTCTATTCCTAACGTCGGATTGTCTTGCTATTCGCTTTGAAAAAAAAAAAAAAAAAAAAAAAAAAAAAAAAAAAAAAAACTTATGATTTCAAAATATAATTTAAACATTATCGCGTGAGCACTATTCCCCTTTGTTTAAACAACTATAGAGCCAGATATTATGTCATTTGGGACACCAAATAATTCCCAATTAATGAAACGGTCAGTCATATATTAAAGTGTACACAATTTCACCATGTGGACTAAGTAAAACAAAACATCACTTAGCTTTTTACGTAAGACAAATTGAGTACCTATACGTCAATGAAAGAGGATAGCTAAATAGTGAATATAATGAAATACAAATGAAAATATAATAGGAGAAAGGAAACACCATTAAATAACAGATATTAAAAAAAATAATAAACAACTTCCAAGGAAAGAGGATATACACAAATAAGTAGCCGATGGGGTAGGCCTATTGGTCCAAAAAATAGGAACTTACGAGAAGAGTCTAATATAGCGAAAACGAATTAATTAATCCAAAAACAAATAAAGGGAATACTGTTAAAACGAAATGTTCGCTATTTTCTTTTTCAGATGAAGTACTGAGAAAATTACTCTGGAATTTAAGAACGAGTTTGTTGGTGTTACCAACACTCAGTCCTTTGGTAAAAAAAAAAATGGATACATGCTTTGGAATAGATTATGCGTAATCTCTAGTGTACACATTCATCAACGTTAATGCGAACACAAACACACAACGCACACGCGCGCGCGCACACACAAACACACAACGCACACGCGCGCGCGCACACACAAACACACAACGCACACGCGCGCGCGCACACACAAACACACACACACACAATATATATATATATATATATATATATATATATATATATATATATATATATATATATACAGAGAGAGAGAGAGAGAGAGATAAGCGTGTGTTAATGAGTATAAATACATGCAATACTTTCCAATTATCAGCAAATCGGTTAAAACTAGGCTCGTGGCTAAAAGATCTAGGAAGCCACTGTTCACTGATTGCAGATACAAAAATTTACTGCTAATTTGAATGGACATTTCAAGTAAAAGACCTCAGTCTATCTCAGGTGCCTAACATAATATTAAACTAGCCTAATAGTAATATCCACTATATTAAAATTTAGAATACAAAATTAACTCTAACTGGTAAAACTAGGTTGGTATTTGCATGGAAAAATTAAACTCTCAATGTTATATTTCGCAGTTATTATAATTACGAAATTATATATGAATTGGTAACCTAATCCTTCTTAATTTATTTTAGGCTCTAGGTCCTAATTTAATTAAGGGTGGGAGGGGACTTTTCCCTCTGGGATTTTGGGAAACCAAACCCTACATTAACCAAAGGCACTGTATCATTTCAAAAACCTGGAATAACCCATTTAAGCACTTGATTCGGGCCTTCTCTAGCCTTACACTGACCAGAATCTTCATATTCATCACTATCCTTAAACTAATCATGTCCTCTCACTAAATTCTTATAATGATATTGAGCCTTATATTGCACATTCTCCCCTTTTGAGAAACTCGTTCGGCATTACTGCCCTA
>NC_090742.1:36818164-36820664 GCF_036898095.1 Palaemon carinicauda
GCTATGGTAAGCATCTCCTCTGAAGGACATTTCAAAATCAAACCATTGTTCTCTAATCTTGGGTAGCGCTATAGCCTCTGTACAATGGTCTTTCACTGTCTTGAGTTAGATTTATCTTAGTGGAGGGTACACTCAAGCACACTATTCTGTCTGTTTCCTTATTTCCTTTCCTCACTGAACTAGTTTCTCTGTTGGACCCATTGGGCTTATAGCATCCTGCTTTTTCAACAAGGATTCTAGCTTAGCTAATAATAATAACAAACTCTCTGGGTTCAGTGGTTACTTGGAATATAATTTGCAAGCATATATGCCCTTCTCACCTTCAACGGTGACTCTCTACTCTCAAATAGCTATTAGGTACATAATGTAGTGCTTCGGTCAACAAAAGGCAATGGGTTTTATTGCAAAAACCAAATTTATTCCTATTCGACCGAGAACTGAACATGTCTTTTTTTTTTTTTTTTTTTTTTTTTTGAAACCAGTATCCTAATCTGTGAAATATGACAACTTACACACAAACACACACACACACGCACACACACACACACACACACACACACACATATATATATATATATATATATATATATATATATATATATATATATATATATATATATATATATATATATATATATATAAACATTCTTACGAAGCTGATCTAGTGTAGAGTAGATAATTTATTAATGTATTTTTATTTATGTTTTCGATATGTGCATTGAACAGGTGAATAGCCAGCTCTTAACACGAGTTTCATGCAGGTATAAGTTTGTTATGTAAATTACGCAATAATTTCATCGTTGATTTATTTGTATTCTTCATTCAAGTCAGTATATGTAAATTTACGTTATTTTTAAGAATTAACTTTTTATTTCACGTATTTTTGTTACGAAGTCTTACGTAATCTGTAAGATTGTTATATGATCCATACGAGATATGAACAAGGTCTTATGTAAATTTTTTTTATATTTCTATGATGTATTGCGTCATGGTTGTGACAAAATACGCAATTCTTATATGTGCCACGTGCTTTGAAATGTACTCGAAAACCCTTGTGTTAGATCTTATCTTTTTTTTTTTTATTTCAAGGACAAAGGGTGGGCAGAGCTAGCTGAGAGAGAGCTGTCTCGCGGTTGCGTCGATACGCGTCTGAAGGAGTAACCCTTGGCAATTCTTACGCCCTTAGGCAACTCCCAAACTTCCAGATCTCGGTCCTAGAATCTTCTTGAAGTAGCTAAGTCATATATATAGTGCCCCCATGGTTGCGTGAGCAGAAGAGAAGCAGCCGCCCTGTGAAAGAGCCAAATTGCCTCCCTCACTCCCTCTCAGTACCTATAGTGTGTCCTCTCCAAAGTGAGTATGTGCCCCAAAGTAAATCGTGTGGTTAAACAAAGAAAAGACAAAATCGGTGATTTTGAAATTATTGTGTTGTGGTAAGTGTTGGTATTGTGTAAAGTTTTGTAACTGGCCCTGCGCAACTGAAAAAAATGAAGTTAGTAAGTTTATCAGTTACTTTATGAAAGTTCTTTAAGAGTTTAAGCATTGGAGTGTAATTATTTCTTTTGTCTTAGTCTAAGGTTTTATGCAGATTTAATATTTCGGGTCAAGTGATTATATAATTTTCAGAGAGTAATTATTTTTTTGTCTTAGTCTAAGATTTATTCAGATTTAATATTTCAAGTCAAGTGATTATATAATATCCAGAGTGTAATATTTTTGTCTAAATGTAAGTTTTGTTCAGACTTAATATTTCGAGTGATTTTTTTTTTTATGTGAAGTCTTTCAAAATGTTGTAATTTATATAGAATATATTCATTTATATAAGAGTGTATTATTTCAATCACCAGTGTTTATTTCTTACTCGCTTGTATCCTGTTAATGAATCATTGTAAAATGTGGTTTTAAATTTTTCTTAATAATGAATTACACAGTGTGGTTTTGAGTGTACTTAAGAGACCTTTGGATATTTAGTGTTTTATGTATTGCTGTCTGGGAGCTATATAACTGTCTCGGAGCTCGGTTATTAACATTTTCAAGTGTAACAGATTTGATTTGATGTAAAATCAAACAGGTGAGTTTGGAACTCAAGAAGTTGCATGGCTTGCTAGCCGTAATATATATAATATTATATTTTGGTTCTCTGACACGGGACTAATATATATATATATATATATATATATATATATATATATATATATATATATATATATATATATATACATATATACACATATATGTATATATATATATATATATATATATATATATATATATATATATATATATATATGTATATATATGTATATATATATATATATATATATATATATATATATATATATATATATATATATATATATATATATATATATATATATATATACATACACACACACACACACACACCAGAGTACCCAAGCCGTCAGAAATGACGTCTAAATATTTAGATAGATATGCACACAAGCACAGATTCAACCCTTCTCACCCTCCCCCTTTCCTA
>NC_090742.1:36825664-36991986 GCF_036898095.1 Palaemon carinicauda
ACTTCTCTTGGTATTCTGTCATAAGCCTTCTCTAAATCTACAAAAACACAGAAGAGCTTCTGGTTCCCTTCAGTCTCTTTTCCTGTAATTGCCTTACTATGAATATAAAGATGGCATTCACAGTCCCTCTCCTCATGAATCCATACTGCTGTTTCACAATCTTTACAATATCTCTCAAATCTTTCATCTAGTACCTACCTCTAACACTTTCAAACCATGCTCTGTTAATTTAATTCCCCTGTAGTTACCGCAGTCCATGATGTCACCTGTCTGCTTTAATATAGATATCATTAAACTCTCCTCCCAGTCTTTAGGCATTATTTCCTCTTCCCATATTGCTCTCAATAAATCCAGCATCCATTCTTCCTCTTCTGTCGCTATAATTTAGTATCTGACCATTTCAGTTTGAAACTTTGATTGGGGCTGGTACTTTATCATTCTGCATTCTACTCAATGTCCGCTTCACTTCTGTACTTATTTCCATCACTGGCCATTCACCCTGTTGTGCTTTTCCCAGCTCCTCTTTCTCATTTTCAGTACTCAATAGTTGCTTATAATATTATCTCCATCTCCAATTTATGACATCATCTCTATGCAGTATATTTCCATTTCTATCCCTGATGACTACCAATTGCCACAAAATCCTGTCTTTGCCTTTTCCTCAAGTTTGAAATCTTATAGATATAATTTTCTCCCTTCCTTTGTTCCTAGCCTTTCATTAAACTGTTCTACTGCTCTTCCAATAGATATATATAATTTATTTCGGTTTGAACTGGGTGAATTAGAAATAAAATTATTTTCTTTTGTGTAAACGCCAATGAGAGGTAAGGGGCGGGGCTTAAGGTGTTGTCGAGTAGTGGTGTTCGATATGTATTCATTCTGGCGTTCAAACTTTGCACGGGAAAGTTTGAATTTTTAGGGTATTATCATATACTGTGATAACTGGTATCAAGTTTAGCGGTAACATGTTTTTGAGGCATACATGTATATGACAAGCTGCTTGTCTAATGAAAACTTCAGAAGTTTTCAGATGTGGTTGATTATGGAATGTGGAATTAAAATTGTGTGGGAGTGACTTCATGTAATGCAAGAACGCTAAATGCAAAAAATAAATATTATTTTGTTCTTTGGTTGTTTATTATTTCTTATTAAGTGGGATTACAAAAGAAGCCTATTTTCCTCCTAGAATCTTTTTCCTCTTCTCTGTACCGTTCCTCTGCTCTCTGTGTCTGTCTTACTTTTCAGTCTTTTAAATGCCTTTAATTTCCTTTTAACTGATTTTTGCACCTCTCTGTTCCATCACCACTTTCCCTCCTTTCGACGCACCATATCCGCTGGTTCTTCCCAATAATGCCTCCATTTCCCCTATACATATGTCTTTCATACCCAACCAAACATTTTTCACCCTGTTACCCTGTCTAATTTTCTAGTTCAACCTTTCCAGTCTTCTCTCTCTCTCTCTCTCTCTCTCTCACTCTCTCTCTCCTCTCTCTCTCTCTTCTCTCTCTCTCTCTCTCTCTTCTCTCTCTCTCTCTCTCTTTTTCCTCCTAAATTGCTCAAACTTTCTCCTTTAAGGTTTCTTCTTCTTGGGTTTTCTACCTCTCATTTTAAAATCCACCACTAACCAGTCTATATTTCTTAACGCAAGCTTCCCCCAAAATATCTTTACAGTTCATTGTATTTTTCTTATCTGCTTCTTTAATCAATAAGTAATCTATTTGGCTTTCCACTCCTTCACTTTCATAGGTTATCAGATGTTTATCCCAATTTCTGAAACTAGGTGTTCATACATGCCAATTCAAAAACTCTAAGCCATCTCTAATACACCCCCCCATCCCCATTTATAATTCCAAACCCATAGCCTCCATGTGTTTTTTTTTCTTACTCTTGACAACCCTTGTGGGGGCATATGCTGAAATTATATTTGTTATCTGATCCCTATCATCATTGGGATCTTTAAAAGCCTATCATTTATTCTCTTTACTTCTACCACTTTTTCTTTCCAGCTATTACCTATCATGACCCCAACTCCATTTTTCCTATCTCTTGGCCTGCTGTAATAGAGTTTATACCCATTTCCTATCTCTCTAGTTCTATTTCCTTTCCATCTAGTCTCCTGCAGACACAAGACATCTATCTTCCTTCTCTCCATCACATCTACTATCTCCCTCAATCTTTCCGTTAGTGAGCCAACATTCCAAGTACGCGCTCTGATTTTCCAGTTTCACTAACTTTTTTGGCCGCAGTCATGAACCCTGCGGTACCCCTCGTCCATTTACCACGTCAGTAGGGGGATCCTGACGTGCGTTGCTTACGGGGGATGCCCTAGCCACATCCACATTTATTATAGCATCAGGCATGGTTCATAATTTGGCAGAGGGTTTTTACAATCGCACGCCCTAGCAATCATCAACCACAGTTATTTAGTCTTTGACTAAATAGTCTAACTGAAAGGCAGTAGTTTCCACAGTTACTGGCAGTGGACCTAACCTTTTGCTAAAAAAAGTAAGACCACAAGGCAGCAGCTGTCCTTTCAGTCGCTTTCTACGACACGCAGGACATACAGTGGAAATATTCTTACACCCCTACCACAGGTGTTTAAAAGCCTGCCAGTCCATTTCCTGTCGGAAAATATCTCATTTTGTATCTTTCTAGGGATTTTCTCGCCTTTCTTCCTATCGGACTTCACGCCTACTTAATTTTGTGGTAATTCACCTACATATATTTGTAAATTCCAAGGTCGCAGAAGTCTACCAATTGTTGATAATATATATATATATATATATATATATATATATATATATATATATATATATATATATATATATATATATATATATATATATATATATATATATACAGAGAGAGAGAGAGAGAGAGAGAGAGAGAGAGAGAGAGAGAGAGAGAGAGAGAGAGAGAGAGAGAGAGAGAGAGAGAGAGAGAGAGAGAGAGAGAGAGTATTGACATATAAAAAGGATTGTATATATTATGTAGGTATATGAAGAGAGAACGTGTCATAAATACATATATGTTCAAGAAATGGAATAATTGGCAGCTATTTAATCTATTTTCTTAAGACTAAAAAAACAATGGTTTGATATTGGATTGTCTTTCTTCTAGAAGAGCTACTTACCATAGTTAAAGAGTCTCCTCCACCCTTACCAAAAGGAAAGTAGTCACTGAAAAATTAGTGTAGTAGTTGTGAGTGAAGAAATTGTTTTCGGTTATCTAAATATTGTCGGGTGTATAAGGAAAGAAGAGACCGTGTAAAGAATAGGCCAGACTATTCGGCGTATATGTAGGCAAAGGAAAAAAAATGAGTCGTGTGCAGAGAGGGATCCAATGTAGTACTAACTGGCCAGTCAAAGTAGCCCACTCAATAATTCTTTAGCGGTAGTATCTTAAGTTCTAAAGAGGTGGCTTGTGCCTTGGCCAACCTACTACCTTGTATATTAACGTAAAACTAGCGTTTCAACGACGAACATTTACCTTACGATTATAAATTCCTTAAGAGTTATTTAGCTCTTTAGCAGGGAGTGCACTATCTATTATGACAGTGAAAAATAAAAATGAATTTTCAAACAGGGTCTAGGTTTACTCTCAGTAAGTATCATGTCTGTTATGCATCAAAACAACACTATTTCAGTCTCTGATTCAAGTCATGATGAACTCGATGAAGATTCAGTAAGTGTTTATGCTACTTCTCTGTCAGGATTTTATTAACCAAATGAAGCATATCTATAGTATGAGTTCGAATTGTGTAAGGTACGTTGACTGTTTATGAAATTTACCTAGTACAGTGCAGTAGTATATACAGCCTAACTCTAATTCCCGTCCTTATGAGGTAGGCTATGCATATAATAAAGGTTATCATCTGTTCCCCTATTTTGCAGTGTAGCATTTGCAAAGGTCTTGGAGCACGCGATGCCTTTCTTACAATCAGGGTTGCCAAATGCCAGAATTGTGAGGGTAATGAGGGAAAAAGAAACCTACAGAGGGATTGCTATCATTTCAATTTCCGATTTACCCTGTGTGGAGCGGAAAATATTTCCACATTGTTATCAAGGTTAAAAACACATTTTTTTGGCATATAAATCTGTTTTATATTTATAATAGGAAGTCTATGCTTTTATATCTGTTGATTTGTACTGTATTTTAAACTAACACTAACATAACAAAGTATAGAAATTGAGCGTATATATTTGATTGATTTGGGGGATGTTTTGTTGGTTTTCAGTACCACAGCCTTTAAAGGCCGTTTCCCTTACAAGGCGGAATTCCCAGTCAGATTCAGTGGTAACCCTGCTTACAATTTACAATGCTATGCAGACATCCCCTTATTGCACTTGATTTTAGTGTTGTCTTGACTGTAATCACGAGCCCCCATATCTTCAAACTTGAACAGTTGGGAGTAGCTGAATCTTTTCTTAGCATCATTATTGATTTATTCAGAAATAAATTGCAAAGAGCAGTTTTTTGAAAGTGACTATGTGAATGTTATTTCTGGTGTTTGTCAGCGTATTGTTCTCTGCCCATTACTTTTCATGGCCTAGCCATTTGCACTACCATATGTCATGCACCCTATATCTTATGAGCATGATATCATGCGCAAGACAAACTGTAAACACAGTTTCGTGTACATTACTTGTTATATGCACAATATCTTGTGAAGATACAACCTTGTACTCATAATAATCTGGCCCATATATATATGAAACACCATACACGTTATTGTTACCAATGTATAAACACAATATCTTTATTGTGTATATATATAATATATGTACGGTATATAATAATATATACACAGCATGATTAGTAAGATTAGATTGAACAACTTTGGCAATTAAATTTCTTACATCAATATGCTGACAATCTTGATGCAAAACTCTAGTTGTTCCGTAACTGAAATACAAACCACGCTATTTACATGGGGTAATTACTTCGGCGCAGCCGATGACGAGCCATAAAGTTTTAACGAGGGTTTCCTACCCCACCGCTAGTTAGCGGGGGGTAGGGAGGGGTAGCTAGCTACCCCTCCCCCCTCACACACACCGGTGAATAGCTCATTTTACTTTTGGTTCGGAGAGACGACAGACCTGTCAGCGCTCTCCTCTTTGTTGACTGCCATAATCTTGTTTGCTTTTTCTTTTCGGTGTGTGTGTGAAGTTGGCCTCTATTACTCGTCATGCGTACGTGCCCTGGAATTCCCGGCCGCCCTTGTGGGACCTTTATGTCGGCCTTGGACACGGATCCTCACTCCTTATGCCCTCAGTGTAGGGGCCAACGGTGTGATAGGTCTAACGTGTGTATTGAGTGGTCTACCTCCCAGTGGGAGAGGTTTGCCCGGCGACGTAAGAAGAAGGCTAAAAGGGATCTTTCTCCTTTGGAGGCTTCTCGGAAGAGAGAAAATCCCAGGTCTTCTTCTTCCGCCGCCCTTTCCTCCTCCGAAGCTCCCGCTCGAGCGTCCTCTTCCGAGAGGCTGGCGAGTGGTAGCATAGACCGTAATGTTGTTAATGTTATTAACCGATCCCGGGGTGAGGGAGAGGTCGTTGCTTCCCATAGCGAGGCGGCTGCCCCTTCCCCCTCGGAGGAGGTACAGTAGTTGTATCTAATGATGATCTGTTTCAGCTTTGGGCTTCCCTGGGGCTGCAGGGTTCGCCCTCCAAGGAAGCTCTGTTTGACATGATCAAACGGGGTGCGGCCGCCGAACAATCGTCAACTTCAGCGGACATAGATCCTCTGTCTGTGGTTGACGTTGTTGTGTCGGAAACATCCCGTGTGTCTGGCCAAACGCCCGTTCCTGTGGCTGTGGTAGCGGAAGGCTCTGACTCCCCTTCTGAACATCCTTCGAGGGAGGAGCTTAGTCCAGCGGTCTCTCCTGCCGGTGATACTCCCTCTCGGGGGAGTTCACTTATAGAGACTCCTCTTCGGAGGCCCATCGATGGTCAGCCTGCTGATCCCACGGCCCCTCGTGGGCGTATAAGGCGGAAGGCTCTTCCTCCCCTTCGCCGTAGAGGCCTTCCTTCCCCCTTCAAAGGGGTTAGGAGGCGCCTCTTCGGCTCGTCGTCACCACAGTCCTCTGCGGAGGAGACGACTCGCCGTTTTCCTGTCTTGCCAGCTACCAACCTAGACCTTTCCGAGGATCGTTCGCGATCCCCTTCGGAGGAAGGTCGTCCTTCGGGACTTTGTGACCTGTCGCCCAGACCATCTACGTCTAAAGATCCTGATGCGCTTTACGCTCCACCTGATACTGCCCCTGTGTAGTCCCCAGGCCCTTCGGGGCTACAGGGACTTGAGCGTGAAACTGCGCCTCTCGCCCCCTGAGCGCCAGGCACCGCCTGCGCGCCCGCCTGCTGTTGTTCCTGCTGATCCTGACATAGCGCCTCGGCACTCACCCTTAGGCGTTCGCGCCTCTGTTCCTGCAACGCGCCAGGGTCCCCCTTCGCGCCCGCGCCCTTCGGCGCCCCGTCACCCTCCAGCAGTTCCTGAAGTAGCGTGCAAGCGCCCAACTGTGCATACGCGCCTTGCTCCTGATATGCGCCTAGTTCCTGATACGGCGCCTACGCACTCACCAACGCGACCACGCGTCGCTACAGCTCAGCGCGTCGCCCAAGAGGCTTCCAAGTTAGCGCACGGGCGCTCACGGCCGCCTGTGGGCTCTCCCTCTAGACCGCACGAGCTTGCTACCGATACGATCGCGCACGACGCTCCAGTATCGCGCCCTGTTCCTGCTACACGCCCCGTTCCTGTATTTAAGACAACTAAGGTTGCCCAACGAACTCCGGAGCACCCTCACGCGGCTCGCCCCGGGCGGCCGCCTCAGCCTCGCACTCCTGTGCGACCGCATCCTGATGCGCGCCAACGATCGCCAACGCGACCAGCGCGCCCACAGGCGAGTATGCCGGTCTTACTGGACCAGCGCCAACCCTCTCGCCCTCAGGTTGCTCGCGACCCTACTCCAGCGCTACCGCGCCCTCAGCCGGTTCTTCCGGACTCACGCTCAGGCGCCCCCGTTATCTCGCGCCCTTCGGGGCCGTGCCAGGTCGCTGCGCACCCGCGCGTTCGGCCTCCTCCTGCTCCAGCTCCTGATCGCCGCATGCCTGCGCCAGCTCCTGATCGCCGCATGCCTGCGCCAGCTCCTGATCGCCGCATGCCTGCGCCATCGCCTACGCGCTCTCGCAGCCAGGTTCCCGCTCCAGCTGCTGCGTACCCCCGTGCCTGCGCGCCATCGCTCCTGAATACCCACCTGCGCGCCCTCGCGCCCCGCCCCCCGCCCATGCGGGTGCGTGCGCGCGAGTTTCCAGTATCGCGTTACCCATCCACGCGCGACCCTTATCAGGGCCCGTTGCACGAGCCCCAGCGCAATCGCCGCCAGGCGGACTCTTCCTTGTCGCGCTCCCCTCCCCGAAAGCGCAGACCAGCGCGCTCGGCAGAGGGGGAGCGCTCCCCGGACAGGTCTAGGGATTCTTCTCTTTCAGCCCTGCAGGCGAACCCTCGTTTGTCGACTCCTCCTAGGGATCCCTCGATCCTCTTCCCTCCAGAGGGAGCGCTGTCAGACAGCAGCCCTGGTTTGGCACCCTACTCAGAGCTCTCTGATTCGGGTCGCGAACCAACAGCAGCTTCCTCCCCCCTGAAGAGGAAGAGAGGAGTCTCTCCCGTGGATCCTCCTCCGAGGCCTATTCTGTCTCCGCGCAGATCCTTACGCAAGGTTCCTACTCCCCCTCAGACCTTCTCGCCCTCCCCTGCGGAGGAGGATTACCCCTCCTCAGGAGAGTCGGACGAGCAGGAATACTCCCCCATCGCACCAATGGGGGAGGTTCCTCCTCTTCCCGAAAGGTCTCCTTGTCCAGAGGTGGAGAAGGACCTGCCTCCTTCGCTTCTCGAGTTTTATATCCCGCCCAGGAGGGAGCCTAAGGACTCTAAGACGATTCCCAAATCGTCAGCTAGGATCAGGCAGGAACCGTCTAGAGCTGTCGAGGATGTCCACGTGTCCCCCCAGGAATAGCCTCTGGGGACGGGAGACTTCGCTACAAGTCCTTCAGGAGGAGAGCACCAGGAGTCAGAACATGCGTTCTGGCAAGTCCTGACCCTCATGAGGAACCTTAATGGGATCCCAGACCCTGAGGTCCCACCTCGTGAAGGGAAGGACACGGTCCTGGACCGCATCTACGGCACTCAGAAACCCTCTAGCGCCAGTGCAGCTTTGTCCTGGTCCCAAGGGATGAAGAGTGCCAGGGACAAGGTCGAGGGCCAGCTCTCTGAGCTTGCCTCCTCCAGCAGATCGAGTGCCGGTAGTAAGCTCCTCCCTCCTCCTCGAGGAGTCTTCTCTGAGTCTTCCCTTGCATCACTCCGTGGAAGAACTCACAGGGGCAGTCCCTCTTGAGAGAGACTCCAACCGGCAGAGAAGGTCATCAAATGCGCCATGCAGGCGACTTCATGGCTCGACATCTGGCTGGGGTCTCTGGGCATCCTGGTGCAGTCCGAGGACCTCTCCAAAGAAAGCACCAGGAAAGCGCTGGAAACCTTTCTTCTCTTGGGCACACGGACCATTGAGTTTCTGTCCCACCAAGCCTCGTGCTTGTGGGCCAACACGATCCTCAAGCGCCGGGACGCTGTGGCTGAGAGGTTCCACCATAAGGTACCCAGTGCGGAGTCTAGCAGGCTCAGACACACTTCCGTTCTCGGTAAGAGCCTGTTTGAGCCTAAGGATGTGGAGCTCACTGCCGAGAGGTGGAGGAAATCCAACCAGGATTCCCTCATCCATAGGGCCCTGTCATCGAGGCCCTATAAGCCTCCAGCAGCCCAGCAGCCCCGTCCTGCTAAGGACACAAAGGAGACGACCACCGCAGCGAAGCCCAAGGTGTCTAAGCTCTTTCCTGCCAAGAGCAGGAGGGGCAAGAAGTCCTCCAGGGGAGGCAAAAACCCTAGAGGTACCAGCTGAGGCCGGAAGCGCTAGGGTTGGCAATCCCCCTGCATGTCCAACAGTGGGGGGATGCCTTCAGAGTTGCGCGACAAGGTGGCAGCAACTCGGGGCGGATGCCTGGACGATCTCCGTGATCTCTCTAAGGTATCGCATCCCGTTCACAGCCTCTCTACCTCCCCTGGCAGCGAACCCAGTGTCGTTGAGCTCTTTTGCCATGGGATCGGCGAAAGGGCAGGCCCTCCGGGCCTAAGTCCAGACCATGTTGGAGAAGGACGCTCTCCAGGAGGTCGTAGACGGGTCCCCAGTCTTCTACAGTCGACTCTTTCTTGTGAGAAAGGCGTCTGGAGGCTGGAGATCAGTCATCGACCTCTCGACCCTGAAATGGTTTGTCAAGCAGACTCCGTTCAGCATGGAGACGGCAGACACGGTCAGGCTCGCAGTGAGACTGCGAGACTTTATGTGCACACTGGACGCGTACTTCCAGATCCCAGTCCATCCGTCTTCAAGGAAGTACCTGGGATTTTGCCTAGACAACAAGATCTACCAGTTCAAGGTGCTGTGTTTCGGTCTCTCCACAGCTCCTCAGGTGTTCACCAGTCATCACCATCATCTCTTCATGGGCTCACAGGATCGGCATCCGTCTCCTTCGTTATCTGGACGACTGGCTGATCCTGGAAGACTCGGAGGTGACCCTTCTTCGCCACCGAGACAGGCTCCTCGAAGTTTGCCAAGATCTGGGGATCGTGGTAAATCTCGAGAAGTCCTCTCTGCAGCCCTCTCAGAAACTGGTATGTCTAGGGATGGTCATAGACACCAATCTCCACAAAGCCTTCCCATCGGACGAAAGGATAGGAAGGCTGAGGAAGGTTGCGAAACCTTTCCTCAATCGAGAGGAACTCCCAGCCCAATCGTGGCTTCGTCTCCTCAGTCACCTCTCCTCCCTGACCCGTCTCGTTCCCAACAGCCGCCTCAGAATGAGATCCCTCCAGTGGCGACTCAAGTCTCGGTGGAGTCAAGGATTCAACTCCCCGGACATCCTGATCCCCATGGGATCTGCGGAACGAACGGACCTCAGTTGGTGGGTGGCAGACGAGAACCTACGAAAGGGAGTGGATCTTCTCGTCCCTTCCCCGGATTTGATGCTGTTTTCGGACGCATCAAACAAAGGGTGGGGGGCCCACGTTCTGAACCACAGGTCCTCAGGCCTGTAGTCAGAATCAGAAAGGTACCTTCACATAAATCTGCTAGAAATGAAGGCCGTATTCCTGGCTCTTCAGAAGTTCCACCAAGTCTTGGCGGGCCACTCGGTGGTGGTGATGAGCGACAACACCACGGTCGTGGCTTATATCAACAAGCAGGGAGGTACCTTTTCGGAACAGCTATCCCATCTTGCAGTAGAGATCCTGAGATGGTCCGAAGTCCACTTGATTTCACTAGCGGCTCGCTTCATTCCAGGCAAGAGGAATGTGCTCGCCGACAGTCTGAGCAGAGCGACGCAGATAGTGAGTACCGAGTGGTCTTTGGATCCTCGGATAGCCAACAAAGTCCTGACTTTGTGGGGTTCCCCGACAGTGGATATGTTCGCTACGGCGCTGAACACCAAGCTCCCGCTGTACTGCTCCCCAGTCCCGGACCCCAAGGCTCTCTGGCAAGATGCCTTCCAACAACGGTGGGACAACGTCGATGTGTATGCCTTTCCCCCGTTCTGTCTGATGAGGAGGGTACTCAACAAGACCAGAACATCGGTCAATCTCTCGATGACCTTGATAGCTCCGCTATGGCATCATGCAGAGTGGTTTCCGGACCTTCTGCAACTCCTCACGGAGATCCCGAGGGAGCTCCCTCCACGTCATGACCTACTCAAACAACCACACTCCAACATCTACCACAAAGCCGTAGCTTCGCTTCGGCTTCACGCCTGGAGACTATCCAGCATCTCCTCACAGAGAGAGGATTTTCGCAACAAGTTGCGGAAAGGATGTCTGGCCACCTGCGCAAGTCATCCGCAGGAGTCTACCAGGCGAAGTGGCGAGTTTTCTGTGGTTGGTGCCGTGGAAGGGGTATCTCTCCCCTCGATGCCACTTTACCAGCAATAGCGGAGTTCCTCGTTTATCTGCGGGAAGAAATGCGCCTTTCAGTCTCGGCAGTGAAAGGCTATCGCTCAGCCTTAAGCCTTGCCTTCAGGCTCAAAGGAGTGGACATTTCCTCCTCGCTGGAACTGTCTCTTCTCATACGGAGTTATGAACTTACCTGCCCTCAGTCGGAAGTGAGACCTCCTCCTTGGAACGTGGTTCGAGTTCTCAGGTCTCTTAAGAGACCTCCCTATGAACCATTACGCCAGGCTTCTGATCGCCACCTTACCTGGAAGACGGTGTTCCTGCTAGCTTTGGCCTCGGCCAAGCAAGTCAGTGAACTTCATGGTCTCTCCTACGACGTCGCCCATTCAAGGGGATGGGGGGAGGTAACGTTCAGCTTCGTCCCTGAGTTTGTGGCTAAGACTCAGAACCTGTGAGTGCCGGACCCAAGGTTCGACTCATTCCAGGTTTCGAGTCTCCGTTCTGTAACAGATGACCCAGACCATCTCCTACTGTGCCCAGTCAGGAGTCTGAGGTTGTATCTTAAAAGAACAGCTGCAGTCCGCCCCCAGGTGCGAGCGTTGTTCGTGAGCACTGTGGAAACGAAGAGGAGGGTCACCAGGAATACCATCTCAGCCTGGATTCGTAAGGTAATCCATCTGGCCTTAAATCCTGACCCTCCTCCGTCACGTCGCCCTAGGGCGCACGACGTCAGGGGCGTGGCTACGTCCCTGGCCTTCAAGAAGAACTTTTCAGTGACGCAGGTCCTGCAAGCTGGGGTGTGGAAGTGTCAGACCACCTTCACGGCCCACTACCTGCAAGAGAACGTATCGAGCCTCCTGTGTGTCACACACAGGAGGCTCGATACGTTCTCTATCGGCCCTGTGGTGGCTGAACAACAGCTGGTCTAACCTCAGGCTCCTTATTGGACAGGTAGCAGAAGGTTGAGGGCATTGTTACCCGGTTTTAGTCTGTGTGAATGAAAAGATCTGTCTGGCCCTTTACTTTTCTTCATCCTCTCCTCCCTTGGAGAGAAACAGCATCCTGGGTCCTTTGCACAGCTGACCTCGAACCTCTGCAGGTAAACCATGCTCCCTTGTGTTTCTAGTATTAAGTTGTAGTACTGTCATGTCCCCATACCCTGCTGAGGTGGTATTGGGAGAGTCCTAGCCTAGATTTCCATCTGAAGAACTCCAGGTCAACTTCCTAGGACGAGTCACTGCTCACCTTCACACACAGCTTACGTAGGCCGCAGCAGTCTCACAACTGCCTGCGAGGTGTAGGGGCCCCTCGACCCCTGAGTTCTTTTAATAGACTCGGGTTCGGGGCCCCCGGGCAAGCCATAGCCAGTATGGCAGGGGACTTACCTCCCTTCCTAAGGGTTAAGTCACCCCATGTAAATAGCGTGGTTTGTATTTCAGTTACGGAACAAATGACAAATTCGTAGATAATTTGTATTTTTCCTAACTATACAAACCTTAGCTATTTACAGTTATGTGCCCACCAGCCATGTCCCCCAAGATAAGTCCTACCTCTAAGTAAAGTGAGCTATTCACCGGTGTGTGTGAGGGGGGAGGGGTAGCTAGCTACCCCTCCCTACCCCCCTGCTAACTAGCGGTGGGGTAGGAAACCCTCGTTAAAACTTTATGGCTCGTCATCGGCTGCGCCGAAGTAATTACCCCATGTAAATAGCTAAGGTTTGTATAGTTAGGAAAAATACAAATTATCTATGAATTTGTCATTTTTCATTTTTATTTTCTCCTGGCTTTGCCTATCAGACACGGGCTCATTCAACTTTGTAGCCTGAATAAAAGGGCTTTATTTTTTTTAACCCTTTGTATATCAACAGCCAATGCCTCCTGTATGCATAAAAAATGGGAATTTCCTTCCCACCTTTAGTTCGTGGCTGTCATACTGCAAAACCTCTAATCAAGAACAGCTCCTAACCAAAGGTTCCCCACCCAACCTAATCTAGGAGTTGCATCCTTTCCTACTTACCTACTGGGGGCATACACCCTCCTGAGACTTCCATATTTGTAGTTTACCCAGTGTTTGCTTCCCAACAGGCTTCACTCTGGGCAATGTAAAACTACATAATTGTTCGTAAATGAAATTGATTTTACAAGTACAGTAATGAGAAAGTTTATACTTGTCCCAAAGAACTACATTCACCTCATAATATATACTATCAGAAACAAGAATAGGCTAACTGTACTTACATTACTCAAAGTCACTGAAGTCGGAATCTTCGGGGTGCATTATCATCATTCCAAGGGACAACTTTTTTTTCTTTGAACGAGATCGATTGGCATGTGTTCTGTGGTACACTGCATGCAAAGCAAACAAAAATCAAACCATGTTTACAAGGTAGTTTGGAACTAAAAAAAGCTTCACATTTTTTGGCAATCTTTTTTCAGCACAAAATATTTGAACAGCACCAAAAAAACATAATCTTGGCTTTGTGAAATGATTTTCCATCATAAACATAACTTAGAACAAATGCAGAAATAATCGGCCAGGAGTCCTATCTTATATAAATAAGATGAAAACTCCTTTTGTAGGGTGTCGTACATATCAGTTTGAACTTAGTCACTCTTGGACTTCAATGTTGCCATCTTCACGTCTTGGTGGCTAACAACGTGCATCTCTACATTTTGCGTTGTTCCTTCATTAACAAATCTAATGCTATTTAATAGGGATTATCCTTTCGGAGAAGCAGAAACTAGCCACAAAGCTTTTTAGCGTGGTGGAGCTACCCTACCGCTAGTAAGCGGTAGGGGTTAGGGGGTTAGCTGGGTAACTGGCCACCCCTCTCACACACACACCTCTGTATTCTAACCACTTTTTTCTTTTAGCGTGGCAAGAGTAGACGTGCATTCTCTCTCCTCTTAACTGTTTTTACTGGCCTTAGACTTTTCATTTTGTTTTTTCTTCTTTGTGTTTCTATATATGTTTAAACATTATTGTAAAGTATATATATATATATATATATATATATATATATATATATATATATATATATATATATATATATATATATATATATATATAAATAAATAAATGTTTTTCTTTTCATTCCAGTGTGAATGTTGCTGTTTTTTTATTGTCAGCGTGTGCGGTGTTCTCGAGGGCGGAGAAACCTTCCCTTTAATCTCTTCCCCTTTGACATCGAACAAACATAGGCTGGTGGCCTCCCCCTCTCCTCCTAGCGCAGCGACCCAGCCTCTGCCTCAGGGGAGTTGTCTTTTCTCCTCTGTTCGGATGTTGGCGTTGCTTGCTTCCTGCGAGTTGATCGGAGGGAAGACTTCTTGCGGCCTGCCCATAGTTGAACTTCGATCTTGCTCCTCTTTGCTGACTGCTCTTCGGATTACTGCACCTCTCGGGGATAACCTCTCCCATCCGCGAGTTAGGTTTTCCCTTTGGGGGCTGGGAAAAATTTTTAGTTCTCCCTTTTTTTTTCCCTCAGCACTAACAGCCGATGTAAGAGTGCGAAATCAGATTTGTTCCGTAACCGAAATACGAGGGTTAACTACCCCCGCGTTAGTTAGTAAGGGGGTAGGGGAAGGGGTAGCTTGCTACTCCTCCCCCCCACACACCGGTGAGTTGTCTCACTTCACTTTTGGCTCGGACGATGTGTAGACATGTCTGTCTCTCGTCCTCGCTTTTGACAGCCTTAATCTTTTTTTTGCTTTTCCTCAGACTTGTGTGTTTCCTCAGACTTGTGTGTTTCCTCAGACTTGTGTGTTTGGAAGTTGGCCTTGCCCTTTTATCACTATCATGCGAAAGTGCCCTGGACTCTCCGGCCGCCCCTGTGGTACCTTCATGTCGGCGGTCGAAACGGATCCTCACACCCTTTGCCCGCAGTGTCGAGGTCAACGGTGTGATAAGGAATTAACTTGTAGTGAGTGCAGGGAGTGGTCTACCTCCCAGTGGGAGAGGTTTGCCCTCCGGCGTAAGAAGAAGTCCAAGAGAGACCTTTCTCCTTCAAGGGTTGCCTTGAAGGAGGAGGGCTCCAGGGACTCTCCTTCCGCCGCCCAAACCTCCTCCGAAGCTCCCGCTCGGCCGGCCTCTCGTGAGAGACCGCCGAGTGGTAGCGTAGACCCTTGTTCTGTTTCCCGATCTCGGGGTGCGGGAGAGGGCGTCGCCTCCCATAGCGGGGCGGCTCCCCCTCCTCCTCCGGGGGAGGATTTTGGTTCTCATGTTGATGACCCTAATTCCGTGTCTAATGATGATCTCTTTCAGCTTTGGGCTTCCTTGGGGGCTTAAGGGCTTGCCCTCCAAGGAAGCCCTGTTTGACCTTATCCTGTTGGGGGCCGCTGTCAAACAGTCGCCGGTGATAGCAGAGGTAGACCCTCTGTCTATTGTCGACGTTTTTGTAGCAGAGGCTTCCGACGGGTCTGGTCAAGCCTCTGCTGTGGCTGATGTTGCGAACGTTGCTGAAGGCCCTCCTCCCCCTTCCGAACATCCTTCGAAGGGGAAGGTGGGTCCCACGGTCTCTCCTGCGGGTACGCCTCCCCCTCGGGGGAGCGCACTGACAGAGACTCCTCTTCGGAGGACCGACGATCCTGATGACCTCCCTTGTGCCGCCTTCGCCGTAAGGCTCGTCGTCTTCTTCGCCGCAGGGGCCTCCCGTCTTCCTATAAGGGAGTCAAGAGGCGCCTCCTCGAGTCGTCACCACCTCCTTCCTCTGATGAGGATTCTCCTCGTCGGGAGCAGACCGTAGCAGCCACGTCCTTGGACCTCTACGGTGATCGCTCG
Organism: Palaemon carinicauda; assembly: GCF_036898095.1. Taxonomy (NCBI): domain Eukaryota; kingdom Metazoa; phylum Arthropoda; class Malacostraca; order Decapoda; family Palaemonidae; genus Palaemon; species Palaemon carinicauda. The sequence continues at coordinate 36,841,424 of NC_090742.1, forward strand.
CGATCTCCTACGCCTACCAGACCTTCCACCTCCGGTGCAGATGCGCAGCAGGCGCCTCCTGATCTCGTCATCCGACGGGCAACGGTTCCTTCGGGGCAAAGGGATGTCTCTCACGGCGTAAGCGCTCTCCAGAGTTGCAGCCACCTGACTCGCCGCGCCAGCGCTCACCTGCTTGTCAACATTCGCCCGCTCGCCAGCGCTCTTCTGATTGTCAGCTCTCTGCTGCTCGCCAGCGCTCTCCTGTTAGCAGTCAACCCCCTCCTGTTCAGCGGTCTCCTGAGCGCACACGATCTCCTGCTCGTCAGCGCGCACCTGCGCACCTTGTTCCTGATACGCGCCCTGCGCGCCAACGCTCGACCACGTGCCCTAGATCTTCGGATCTGTATGCGGGCAAGGAGCTGACTCCTCCTCGCCCACGCGTTCCTGTTCGTCCTTCTTCTCCTGCGCAACAGCACGCACGCTCTCCAGTGCGCACTTCAAGAGTTCCTGCGCGCACGCACGCCCACGAGCCTTCATATCCTGAGCCCGTCCGCGAGCGTTCGCCTTTGCGCGTCGCCGCGCCACCTGATCCTGCGCCCCAGCAGTCCACGCGTCGACACCCTCCTGCGCGCCAGTGATCTCCTGCGCGTCAGTGTTCTCCTGCACGCCAGCGATCTCCAGAGCTTCTGCGATCTCCTGAGCGCCCGCGCGATCCATCGCCTGCGTGCAAGCGCTCTCCTACGCGCTAGCGCCACCTTGACCTAGATCGCCATAAGTCTCCTACGCGCACACTCGCCAAATCGCCTGTGCGTGGTCGTTCGCCTGCGCGTACTACGCGCCATCGCTCGCCAACGCGCCATCATGCGCCGACACGCCATCCCTCGCCATCGCTCGCCCACGCGCCACAGATCTCCAGGACGCCATCGATCTCCTGCGCCTTGCCGGTCTCCTGAGCAACAGCGATCTCCGCTTCCCTCGCGCGCTTTTTCACCTGCATGCCGGTGCGTTCCTTCACCTACTCGCCCGCGCGCGTTTATCCCCGCGCTCCAACAGCCTCCCGCGCGCGATTCCTTGAATCCTCCTCCCCGCGATTCCTTGAATCCTCCTCCCCGCGATTCCTTGAATCCTCCTCCCCGCGATTCCTTGAATCCTCCTCCGCGCGAGCGCCAGCGCGACCCCCATTCTCGCCGGGTTCCGCAGCTCGTGCCTGCGGCAGGGACGCATGCTTCCAGATCGCCATCAGGATCGCCACCGCGCAAGCGCAGGTCTCTCTCTCAGGACCAGGAAGAGTCGTTGGAGAGGTCTAAGCAACATTCTTCCCTTTCTTCTTTGCAGGTAGGCCCCGTTGCGTCCACTCCGAAGTGTCAGGAGATCCCCTTCCCTCCACCGGGAATTACGGACACTGCGTCCGTATCTCGTCAGTCTTGGTTTGGTCCTTTGATGAGAGCGGTGGTGCAGGCTATGAAGCCAGCCTTCGCCGATCTGGGACTCAACCCAAGGACAGACTCGCCCCCGCTGAAGAGAAGGAGAGGAGTGGACTTCGTGGTGACTTCTCCCAGGTAAAAGTTGGCTCCTAAGAGGTCCGTCAGGAAGGCTCCATCCCCTTTGCAGTCGTTTTCTCCTTCTCCTGTAGACGAGGCCTTTCCGTCCTCAGGAGAGTCCAGCGAGGCGGGGATCTCTCCCTCGGCACCAAGGGGAAAGACCCCTCCTCGAAGAGGAGAAGCGACTTGCGTGGAAGGTACCTTCCAGACCTCTTTGCTGGAGTCCTGTATCCCGCCCAGGAGGGAACCCAAGGACTCAAAGAATTCCGAAGTCGTCTTCGCGGATTCGTCAGGAGCCAACCAGACCCCGGGAGAACGTCCACGTGTCTCCCCAAGAAGAGCCTCTGGGGACGGGAGACTTAGCTGCCAGTCCGCAGGGAGGAGAGCAGCATGAGTCTGAGCACACCTTCTGGCAGGTCTTAAATCTGTTGAGGCAGCTCAACAGATTCACGGACCCAGAGATCGCCCCTCGCGAAGGCAAGGACACGGTCCTGGACCAGGTCTATGGTACTCAGAAGCCCCCGAAGGCCAGTGCAGCTTTGCCCTGGTCCCAGGGGGTGAAGAGTGCCAGAGACAAGGTCGACGCTCAGCTCTCAGACCTCGTCTCCTCCAGCCATTCCTCTGCCGGGAACAGACTCCTCCCACCTCCTCGGTTACAGCAGAGGAGGTATTTTGAGATCATGGGGGAGTCCAGCCTAGCTCTTCCCCTCCACCACTCGGGGGAAGAGCTTACAAGGGGAGTTCCGCTTGAGAAGCTCTCCGCCCGGCAGGTGACATTCTCGGCATCGGAGATCCTGAGCCAGGAGAAGGTCGCGAAGTGTGCCATGCAGGCCACTTCGTGGCTGGACGTCTGGCTGGGTTCTCTGGGCATCCTATTGCGCTCCGAGGACTTGTCTAAGGAGAGCAATAGGAATGCCCTGGAGACCTTCGTCCTCTCGGGCACTCGCTCCATCGAGTTCCTGGCCCACCAGGTTACCAACCTGTGGGCCAACTCGGTGTTGAAGCGTCGTGATGCGGTGACCGAGAAGTTCCACCCGAAGGTCCCCGCCGTGGATGTCTGCAGGCTCAGACACTCCTCCATCCTTGGAGGAAGCTTGTTCGAGCCCAAGGACATGGAACGCACAGCTGAAAGGTGGAGGAAGTCTAGCCAAGACTCGCTCCTCCAGAGGGCACTCGCATCTCGGCCCTACAAGCCTCCAGCTCCGCAGCAACATCAACACCAGCCTCGCAGGACACCGAAGCAGGCTCCGGCAGCTAAGATGAAGGTGTCTAAGCCTCAGCCCTTTCCTGTCAAGGACAAGAGGGGTGGTAAGTCCTCCAGGGGAGGTAAAACTCCTAGAGGGAGCGGCCGTGGCCGTAAACACTAGGAGTGGCAGTCCCCCCGCGTGTCCACCTGTGGGGGGATGCCTACAAAGTTGCGTGCACAGGTGGCAGCAACATGGGGCCGATTCTTGGACGGTCTCCGTGATCGGCCAAGGTTATCACGTCCCATTCACGACATCTCAACCTCCCCTGACAGCGAATCCAGTGTCGTCGACAGCTCCCCAGGCTTCTTCAGTCGACTCTTTCTGTCGGCTCTGAACAAGTTTGTCAAGCAAACTCCGTTCAGCATGGAGACAGCGGACACGGTCAGACTTGCAGTGAGACCACAAGACTTCATGTGTACACTGGATCTGAAGGACGCGTACTTCCAGATCCCAATCCATCCGTCTTCCAGGAAGTACTGGAGATTCAGCCTAGACAGCAAGACCTACCAGTTCAGGTACTGTGCTTTGGTCTCTCCACAGCACCTCAGGTATTCACTGGAGTGTTTACCCTGATTTTGTCATGGGCGCACAGGAACGGCATCCGTCTCCTCCGATATCTGGACGACTGGCTGATTCTGGCAGACTCGGAGTCGACCCTTCTTCGGCACCGAGACAGGCTTCTGGGACTTTGCCAAGATCTAGGGATCATGGTAAATCTCGAGAAGTCCTCTCTGCAGCCGTCCCAGCGACTGGTTTATCTAGGCATGTTATTAGACACCAATCTCCACAAAGCATTTCCATCAGACGACAGGATAGCATGGCTGAGGAGGGTGGCAGAACCCTTCCTCAGGCGGGAAGAGCTTCCAGCCCAATCATGGTTGCGTCTTTTAGGTCACCTAGCCTCCCTGGCCCGTCTGGTCCCGAACGGCCGTCTCAGGATGAGATCCCTGCAATGGCGGCTCAAGTCCCGGTGGAGTCAAGGCTCTGATTCCCCGGACTTTCTGGTCCCGATAGACTCACGGAACAGGCGGACCTGCGGTGGTGGCTGATCGGCGAGAACCTACGAAAGGGAGTGGATCTTCTCGTCCTTCCCCCGGATTTGACGCTGTTTTCGGACGCGTCAAACGAAGGGTGGGGGGCCCACATTCTGAACCAGAGGATCTCAGGCCTTTGGTCAGAATCAGAAAAGTATCTGCACATCAACCTGCTAGAGATGAAGGCCGTATATCTGGCACTTCAACAGTTCCAACAATACCTGGCGGGTCACTCCATGGTGGTGATGAGCGACAACACCACGGTAGTGGCTTATATCAACAAGCAGGGAGGTACTTTTTCACAACAGCTATCCCATCTTGCGGTAGAGATTCTGAGGTGGACCGAAGTCCACTCGATAACACTATCAGCTCGCTTCATTCCTGGCAAGAGGAATGTGCTCGCCGACAGTCTGAGCAGGGCTTCGCAGATAGAGAGTACCGAGTGGTCTTTGGATCCTCAGATAGCCAACAAAGTCCTGACTTTGTGGGGTTCCCCGACGGTGGACCTGTTCGCGACAGCCTTGAATTTCAAGCTGCCTCTGTACTGCTCCCCAGTCCCGGACCCCAAGGCTCTCTGGCAAGATGCTTTCCAACAACGGTGGGACAACATCGACGTGTACGCCTTCCCACCGTTCTGTTTGATGAGAAGGGTACTCAACAAGACCAGACTATCGGTCAACCTGTCTATGACCCTGATAGCTCCGCTATGGCATCACGCGGAATGGTTCCCGGACCTTCTGCAGCTCCTGACGTAGCTTCCGAGAGAACTTCCCCCACGACACGAGCTACTCAGACAACCACATTGCAACATCTTCCACAAAGCCGTAGCCTCGCTTCGGCTTCACGCCTGGAGACTATCCAGCGTCTCCTCACTGAGAGAGGCTTTTCGCAACAGGTTGTGGAGAGAATGTCTCGTCACCTGCGAAAGTCCTCTGCGGGAGTCTACCAGGCGAAGTGGAGAGTCTTCTGTGGTTGGTGTCGTGGGAGGGGTATCTCTCCACTCGATGCCACTATTCCAGCAATAGCGGAGTTTCTCGTTTATTTGCGGGAGGAAATGCGCCTTTCGGTCTCGGCAGTGGAAGGCTATCGCTCAGCCTTAAGCCTGGCTTTTAGGCTGAAAGGAGTGAACATTTCTTCCTCGCTAGAACTCTCTCTACTCATACGTAGCTCTGAGCTTACCTGCCCTCAGTCGGAAGTGAGACCTCCTCCATGGAACGTGGTTCGGGTTCTCAGGGCTCTTAAGAGACCTCCCTTCGAACCTCCCTTCGAACCATTACGCCAGGCCTCTGATCGCCACCTGACTTGGAAGACGGCTTTCCTACTCGCGTTGGCCTCTGCCAAACGAGTTAATGAACTTCATGGTCTCTCGTACGACATCGCCCATTCAAGGGGATGGGGAGAGGTAACGTTCAGGTTCGTCCCTGAGTTTGTTGCCAAGACTCAGAACCCTGGAGTGCCGGACCCACGGTTCGACTCCTTCAGGGTCACGAGTCTCCATTCTGTAACAAGTGACCCAGACCATCTGCTATTATGCCCAGTGAGGAGTCTGAGGCGTTACTTGAAGAGGACAGCTGCAGTTCGTCCCCGCGTGCAAGCGTTGTTTGTTAGCACAGGCAGGACAAAGAGGAGGGTCACCAAGAACACCATCTCGGCTTGGATTCGAAGGGTCATCCACCACGCCTTGAATCCTGATCCTCCTCCGTTACGTCGCCCTAGGGCACTCGACGTCAGGGGCATCGCTACGTCCCTGGCCTTCAAGAGAAACTTCTCTGTGACGTAGGTGCTACAAGCTGGGGTCTGGAAGCGTCAAACGACCTTCACAGCCCACTACCTGCAGGACGTGACCCACAGGAGCCTCGATATCTTTTCTATCGGCCCTGTGGTGGCTGCACAACAGCTGGTCTAACCTCAGGCTCCTTAATGGACAAGTAGCAGAAGGTTGAGGGTGTTGTTACCCGGTTTTAGTCTGCGTGAATGAAAGAGTATGTCTGGCCCTTACTTCTTTCTTCATCCTCCCCTCTCTTTGGGAAAGCAGCATCCTGGTCTCCGCATAGCTGACCTCAACCTCTGCAGGTAAACCATGCTCCCTTGTGTTCCTAGTATTAAATTAATACTGTCGCGTCCCCCATACCCTGACGAGGTGGTATTGGGAACGGCCTAGCCTAGATTCCCATCTAAAGGACTCCAGGTCAACTTCCTAGGACGAGTCACTCTCTATTCCTCCACACACAACTTATGTAGGCCACACGTTCCTTGCGGAGCAAGGAACTTGTGAGGCGCAGGGACTCCTTTTTCTCGAGTGCTACTCACTCGGATTTGAGTCCCCGGGTAAAGCCAAAGCCAGTAAGGCTGGGGACTTTCCACCCTTCCTAAGGGGTAAGTCACCCAATGTAAATAGCGTGGTTTGTATTTCGGTTACGGAACAAATGACAAATTCGGAGATAATTTGTATTTTTCCTAACCATACAAACCTTAGCTATTTACACATATTTGCCCGCCAGCCCTGTCCCCCAAGACAAGTCCTACCTCTAAGTGAAGTGAGACAACTCACTGGTGTGGGGGGGAGGGGTAGCAAGCTACCCCTTCCCCTACCCCCTTGCTAACTAGCGCGGGGGTAGTTAACCCTCGTTAAAATTCTATTGGCTCGTCAATTTCAGCTACGCCGAAAGTAAACCCCCGATGTAAATAGCTAAGGTTTGTATGGTTAGGAAAAATACAAATTATCTCCGAATTTGTCATGTTCATGCCAGTCTTCATCTTCTTCGCCTGTGCCTGCTGCAGTTCCGGACCTCCACAGCAGTGGCTGTTCGTAACTCCTCAGAGTTCTGCGGGTAACCTCATCCGGGGGAACCCAGAAACAAGCTTCGGCTACATTTCTCAGGCAACACTTTATGTCGACCTTCAATTTGAGATAGAGCTCGTTGAAGGGAAGCAGAGTGCTGCGTGGAGGTTCGCCTCCAGGTCTTGGGACTTTCCCTTCCGAGGGAGAGTCCCCCCACCAGCTGCTGTTAGACAATCTTCCTACTTGCGAGAACAATTGCTGACAGCGGCAGCAGTTGTTGGTAGTCTTTTCCGTCTGCAGGAAAGTCTTCCTTCACCTGTTTCGGTCTCGCCTTCGGGGGATTCATCCAGCAGGAATTGGATTCATCCATTCCTATCTAGTAATACTGTACTGTAACCTAATACTTACTGATACTGTAGTATATATTACTGTAATATATGTCAAGTAATATTACTACAGTACAGCTTAACTAGTTACTGTAAGTGTTCGGGGTTTCTGTTCACACAAGTAGCCTATGCCGCTAGCATGACAGAACTTCTTATGTGTTGTCTCTTGTGCAGATGTTACTCTCTCTCTCTCTCTCTCTCTCTCTCTCTCTCTCTCTCTCTCTCTCTCTCTCTCTCTCTCTCTCTCTCTTGATTTTGATTTGGAAGCATTATCGCTTTCTAGAAAATTACTATGAATTAGATAGGTTATAGTGCTTTAATAAAACATTTATGTACTTTTGTTTTAAATTTTGGTTGTATTTTTATCAATCTAAGTTTGTTCCGTAACTGGAATACAAACCACGCTATTTAATACTGGTATTACTTTCGGCGTAGCTGAAATGACGAGCCATTAATTTTTAACGAGGGTTAACTACCCACACTACTAGTTAGTGGGGGTTAGGGAGGGTAGCTTGCTACCGCTCCCCCTCACACACCTGTGATTGAGCTCACTTTGCTTTCGGCTCGTATGGTGAACAGACGTTGCCGCTCTTCATCCTCGCCGACAATTGGCAGCCATTAATGCTTTTTGCTTTTTCTTTTCTCTTAGACTGTGTGTGTGAAATTGACTTCTGCGACCATGTGCATCTGCCCTGGACTTCCCGACCACCCCGGTGGAACATTCATGTCGGCGGTCAAGACCGATCCTCACGCCCTTTGTCCTTCTTGCAGAGGTCAACGGTGTGATAGTGTCAACAAGTGTAGTGAGTGTAGGGAGTGGTCTTCCTCCCAGTGAGAGAGGTTTTCGCGACGGCGGAAGAAAAAGTCCAAGCGGGATATTTCTCCTTCGAAGGTTGCTTCGAAGGAAGAAAAACCCAAGGCCTCTTCTTCCGTCGCCCAAACCTCCTCCGAAGCTCCTACTCGGTCGGTCTCTTTCGAGAGACCGTCGAGTAGTAGCGTAGACCGATTTATTCCGGGTCTCGAGAGATGAGGTTCCTTCCCTTAGCGAAGCAGCACCACCTCTCCCCCCGGGGGAGGCCTTGTTACTAACTTCTGTGTTTCAGATTTGGTCCTCCTTGCGGCTTATGGGTTCGCCCTCCAAGGAGGCTTTGTTTGATTTCATCCGCATGGGTGCTTCTGTCAAGCAGTTGTCGTCACCGTCAGAGGTAGATCCCCTGACACTTGTCGATGTTGCTGTGTCAGAGGTGTCTCATGCGTCATCACCCATTTCCTCTGCCACTCCAGACTCTAAGGTAGCTGCCGGCTTAGTTTCCCCCATTCCTGACTATCCTCCGAGAGGGAAACTAAGTTCATCATCAGTCTCTCCTGCTAGTATTTCTGTCCCTCTGGGGAGTTCACTTACAGAGACTCCTCTTCCGAGGACTGCTGACGGTCAGCTTGCTGATTCAACGGCCCCCAGAGGGTGTATCCGTCGGAAGGCTCGCCTTCCTCTTCGCCTTAGAGGCCTTCCTTCACCAGCGGTGAGGAGGCGCCTCTGTGGTTCAACGTCTTCTCTGCACTCCCCGGCAGAGGAACCTCTAGACCGATCATCCATCACTACACCTGCAACCAGTCTTGTGACTTCAGTCCTGGACTTCTTTGCAGATCATTCGTGATCTCCTTCGGTGGATGGTCGTCCTTTTAAAGGGCACATTGACCATCCATCCAACAGACCTGCCGACCTTCCATCGCCGTTCCTGTATGGGCCTAATAAGGCTCCACCAAAGTGCAATATTGCGCGCCATTATACTGCGCACCACGCGCCCACACACCGTGACCAGCGCTCACTAGCAGCTTGTCAGGCACCAATGCTTCGGCGCACCAACCATCTTGCTCGCCCTTACAAAGGGCAGCAACCTCACGCGCCAATATGCGCCTACGCACCAACAAGATCCTCAGCGATCTCCTGCGTGCCCACATGCGCACACGCGACAACGATCTCCAGCACGCCAGCGCTCTCCTGCACCTATGCGCCCACGATCTCCTACGCGCCAGTGCCCACTTGCGCGCCAGCGTTCACCTACGTGCCAGTTACCTCCGCGCCAACGTTCTCCTGCGCAACAGCACTCTCCCGCGTGCCAACATGTGCGCCCTACATCGCACTCTCCAGAGCGTCATCTTGCTCGCCAGCCAAAACCTGCGCGCCATCACTCTCCTGCACGCAAGTTCGTAGGTGAGGCAACAACCTTATTGTCCTCACCTGCACCAACTTTTAGCGGCGTGCCAGCGCTCATCTGTGCGCTATCTTTCCTCTGCGATCACGCCCTCTCTCTCCTACAGACACGCGCCAACAATCTCCCGCATGCCCATCATGATTCTACTGCGTGGCTGCGCGCTCGGAAACATTGTCCCTCACGCACGCTAATTCTTCTACGGACGAGCGCGGACAATTCTCCCGCACGCACATCATAATTGTCCTGTGCGCCCGCGCGCCAACAGTCTCCCGCGCGCCAACAGTCTCCCGCGAGCTAGCACCAATATTCTCCCTCGCGCAAGTACCATTGTTTTCCCTCGCGCAAGTACCATTATTCTCCCTCGCGCAAGCATTATTATTCTCGCGCGCGCGAGCGCCAATATTCTCCTACGCACGAGCATGTGCACCAAAAGGAACGTCGTCCGGCAAGGTCGCCATCGCCTCATTCCCCTCCCCGCAAGTGCATACCACCGTGCATTGTGGGAGAAGGGAAGCATGCAGAGGGGTTCAGTGTCCCAAAGCTACATCCTAAGGCTAACCCACCCATTCCAGTAACTCCTCCTAGGGAATCTTTGGTCCCTTTCCCCTTCAGGGGATATGTATTACAGTGCGTCTGTCACCAGCAGCCCTGGTTCAATGCCTTGATCAGAGCTGTAACCCAGGCTTTCAAGCCTGTCCTGTCTGATCTAGGACATGGAACCATGGCTTCTGGACGCGGTCACTTCCCAGAGGGCGAAACTGACTCCACTCAGACCATCGAGGCAAGTTCCTTCTATTTCTCGGACTAACTCTCCTTCCCTTTCGGACGAAGATCTCCCGTCACCTAGGGAACCACGTGAAGAGAGACTTTCCCCCATCACACCAATGGAGGAAATCTCTCTTCACGCCAAGAGTTCCTCATAGTCCGAGAATAGAAGGGACATGCCACACTCATCGATGTTGGAGTCTTACCTCCTTCCCCGGAAGTAATCTAAAGACTCTAAAACATTGCCTAAGTCCTCCACTAAGGGTAGGATAGAGCCAGTCAGCCACTCAGGGAATGTCCGCGACTCTCCCCAAGAAGAACCTTTGGGGATAGAAGGAGACTTCGCTGCAAGTCCTACAACAGGAGGAGACCAGCAGGAGTCAGAACATGCATTCTGGCAGGTTCTGACTCTAATGAGGGTTCTCAATGGGTTTTCCAACTCAGAGATCCCCCCTCGAGAGGACAAAGACACGGTCCTAGACCGCGTCTTTGGTACTCAAAAACCCTCTAAGACCAGTGCAGCCCTGCCCAGGTCTCAAGGGATAAAGAGTACCAGGGACAGCATCTCCCAGCAGCTCTCCGAGATGTACTCCTCCAACCGTTCCGGTACCACAAACAAGCTCCTCCCAGGTACTTTGTGATCCTGGAGGAGCCTAGTTCAGCTCTTTCTCTTCACCACTCGCTGGAAGAGCTAACCAGGGGAGTCCCTCTTGAGAGACTCTCCAACCGGCAGGTCTCGTTCTCGGCAGCCGGGATCCTTAACCAAGAGAAGGTCACAAAGTGTGCTACGCAAGCTGCTTCGTGGCTTGATATCTGGTTGGGGGCCTTAGGTATCCTGATACGATCTGAGGATTTCTCCAAGGAACGTACCAGGAAAGCTATGGAAACCTTCCTTCTCTCAGGTACTCGCACGATCGAGTTTCTTGCCCACCAAGTTTCAAACTTGTGGGCAAATGCCATCCTGAAACGTTGGGATGCAGTAGCTGAGAGATTCCACCAGAAGGTCGCTAGCGTCGAGATCAATAGGCTCAGACATTTCTCCATAGAGGGGTCTCTTCTGTTTGAGCCTAAGGATGTGGAACATGCTGCTGAGAGGTGGAGGAAGTCTCATTATGACTCCCTCCTCCATAGGGCTTTAACATCTAAGCCCTATAAACCTCCAGCACCACAGCAGTCCCATCCAGCCAAGACCACAACGACGACAACTGCAGCGAAGACAACGGTGTCTAAGCCCTTTCTTGTCAAAGACAGGAAAGGCAAAAAGTCCTCCAGGGGAGGTAAAAAGCCTAGAGGGAGCAGCCGAGGCCGCAAACGCTAGGATAGGCAGTCCCCCTGCATTTCCACCAGTGGGGGGATGCCTACAAGCTTGCGCTAACAGGTGGAAGCAACTCGGGGCCGATTCCTGGACAATCTCCGTGATCAGTCTAGGATAACGCGTCCCGTTCATAATATCTCTACCTCCCCTGACCAGGAATCCAGTGTCATTGAACTCCCTTGCCATGGGATCGACAAGGGGACAAGCCCTTCGGGCAGAAGTCCAGACCCTGTTGAAGAAGGGCCCTCTACAAGAGGTCCTCGACGGATCCCCAGGCTTCTTCAGTCGACTCTTTCTTGTAAAGAAGGCGTCTGGAGGCTGGAGACCAGTCATCGACCTGTCAGCTCTGAACAAGTTTGTCAAACAAACTCCGTTCAGCATGGAGACAGCAGACATGGTCAGACTAGCAGTAAGACCGCAAAACTTCATGTGCACACTGGACCTAAAGGACGCGTGCTTCCAGATTCCAGTCCATCCGTCTTCAAGGAAGTACTTAAGATTCAGCCTAGACAACAGAATATACCAGTTCAAGGTGCTGTGCTTCGGTCTTTCCACAGCACCACAAGTCTTCACCAGAGTGTTTACCCTAGTGTCATCTGGGGCACACAGGATTGGCATCCGTCTCCTCCGTTATCTGGACGACTGGCTAATCCTAGCAGACTCGGTGTCAACCCTTCTTCAACACCGAGACAAACTTTTGAGACTTTGCCAGGATCTGGGGATAATGGTAAATTTCGAGAAGTCCTCTCTGCTTCCCACTCAAAGACTGGTATACTTAGGCATGATTGTAGACACCATTCTTCCCAAAGCCTTCCCATCAGACGACAGGATAGCAAGGCTGAGAAAGGTCGCTAGACCTTTTCTCAGACGAGAAGAACTTCCAGCCCAATCGTGGCTAAGTCTCCTTGGTCACCTTTCATCGCTGGCCCGTCTAGTTCCCAATGGTCGCCTCAGGATGAGATCCCTCCAGTGGCGACTCAAGTCCTGGTGGAATCAAGCACACGACTCCCTGGACATCCAGATCCCCATGGGACCTGCGGACCTGTGGACCTGTGGTGGGTGAAAGACGAGAATCTACAAAAGGGAGTGGATCTTCTCGTCCTCCCCCCGGATTTGATGCTGTTTTCAGTCGCTTCAAAAAAAGGATGGGGTGCCCACGTGCTGCACCACACGATCTCGAGCCTCTGGTCAGAGTACTTCCACATAAATTTCCTAGAGATGAAAGCCGTCTTTCTAGCCCTTCAACAGTTCCTGGCAAGTCACTCTGTGGTGGTGATGAGCAACAACACACAGTAGTGGCCTACATCAACAAACAAGGAGGTACTTTTTCGTAGCAACTATCCCATCTAGCAGTAGAGATACTGAGATGGGCCGAAATCCACTCGATACCACTATCGGCACGCTTCATTCCAGGCAAAAGAAATGTGCTCGCCAACAACGTGAACAGAGCATCTCAGATAGTGAGTACCGAGTGGTCTATGGATCATCTAGTTGCCAACAAAATCCTGACTTTGTGGGGTTCTCCGACTGTGGACCTCTTTGCAACGCCCCTGAACTTCAGGCTCCCGCTGTACTGTTCCCCAGTCCCAGACCCCAAGGCTCTCTGGCAAGATGCTTTCCAACAACGGTGGGACAACATCGACGTTTACGCCTTTCCCCCTGTTCTGTCTGATGAGGAGGGTACTCAACAAGACCAGAACATCGGTCAATCTTTCAATGACCCTCATAGCCCCGCTTTGGCATCACGCAGAATGATTCCCGGACCTTCTGCAACTCCTAACGGAGCCACCAAGAGAACTCCCTCCACGACACAATCTACTCAAACAACCACACGCCAACATCTTCCACAAAGCCGTAGCTTCGCTACGACTTCACGCCTGGAGACTATCCAACATCTCCTCTCTGAGAGAGGATTTTCACAAGTTGCGATTAGGATGTCTGGACATTGCGAAAATCATCAGCAGCAGTCTACCAGGCGAAGTGGAAAGTCTAACGTGGTTGGTGTCATGGAAGGGGTATCTCTCCACTCGATGCCACTATTCCAGCAATAGCGGAGTTCCTCGTGTATTTGCGTGAAGAAATGCGCCTATCAGTCTCGGCAGTGAAAGGCTATCGCTCAGCCTTAAGCTTCGCCTTCAGACTGAAAAGAATGGACATTTCTTCATCGTTAGAACTTTCTCTACTCATACGGAGTTATGAACTTACCTGCCCCCAGTCAGAAGCGAGACCTCCCCCATGGAAAGTGGTTCGAGTTCTCAGGTCTCTTAAGAGACCTCTCTATGAACCATTACGCCAGGCAACAGATCGCCACCTGACTTGGAAGAAGGGGTTCCTGCTAGCTTTGGCCTTTGCAAAGCAAGTCAGCGAACTTCATGGTCTCTCATACGGCATCGCCCATTCAAGGGGATGGGGAGAGGTAATGTTCAGCTTCGTCCCTGAGTTTATTGCTAAGACTCAGAACCCGGGAGTAGCAGATCCCCGATTCGACTCCTTCCGGATTTCTAGTCTCCGTACTGTAACAGATGACCCAGACCATCTCTTACTATGCCCAGTAAGGAGTTTGAGGCTGTACCTCAAGAGAACAGCCGCAGCCCGTCCTTGTGTGCCAGCACTATTCGTCAGCACAGGAAGGACTAAGAGGAGGGTAACCAAGAACACCATCTCAGCATGGATTCGCAGGGTCATTGACCTTGCACTGAATCCTGACCCTCCTCCGTCACGTAGCCCCGGAGCACATGATGTCAGGGGCATAGCTACGTCCCTGGCCTTCAAAAGAAATTATTCAGTGACGCAGGTTCTTCAAGCTCGGGTGTGGAAACGTCAAAACACGTTCACATCCCACTACCTGCAAGACGTGACCCACAGGAGACTCGATACGTTTTCTATCGGTCCTGTGGTGGCTGCACAACAGCTGGTTTAAAACCTCAAGCTCCTTATTGGACAAGTAGCAGAAGGTTGAGGGCATTGTTACCCGTTGTTAGTCTGCATGAATGAAAAGGTTTGACTGGCTCTTATTCTATTCTTCATCATCCCCTCTCTTGGGGAAAGCAGCATCCTGGGTTCTCTGCATAGCTGACCTCAAACCACTGCAGGTATACCATGCTCCCTTGTGTACCTAATATTAAGATTGATACTGTTGCTTCCTCATACCCTGACAAGGTTATATTGGCAAAGTTCTAGTGCACAATTTTCCATCTAAAGAACTTCGGAACAACTTTCTAGGACGAGTCACACTTCTACATACCTTCACACACAGCTTGTGTAGGCCGCAACTTTGCGTAGCAAGGTTTTAGTGAGGTGCAGGAGCTCCTTATTTCTTGAGTGCAAACACACTCAAATAAGGAGCCCCCGGGTAAAGCCAAAAAGCCAGATTGGCTGGGATGTCCACCCTTTCTAATGGGTGAGTCACTCCTATTAAATAGTGTGGTTTGTATTCCAGTTACGGAAAAAATGACAAATTCGTAGATAATTTGTATTTTTCCTAACTATACAAACCTTAGCTATTTAACCAAACTTGCCTGCCAGCCCTATCCCCCTTGAAGTCCTACCTCCAAGCAAAGTGAGCTCAATCACAGGTGTGTGAGGGGGAGTGGTAGCAAGCTACCCCTCCCTAACCCCCGCTAACTAGCGGTGTGGGTAGTTAACCCTGGTTAGAAATTAATGGCTCGTCATTTCAGCTACGCCGAAAGTAATACCCCTATTAAATAGCTAAGGTTTGTATTGTTAGGAAAAATACAAATTATCTACGAATTTGTCATATTTTTGGTGCTGTGATCAGATCAGCTAGGTTATATCAGTGAGGTAATTCTGTGAAAGTGAATGGTCATATAGTGGGATAATATTGTGAAAATGAATATGGGCTGACTACGGACTATGCAGATTTGATCAGCTTTATTTGAATGTAAACAATGCATGAGATTATAATTTGGTATTTGTTCCCGTATTAACAAACCCGTTATTTATGTGGATATTCTTTCAGCTACAGCTGGAGGTAGCCATTAGACTTTTAAATGCGAGGTGGGAATGGCTGGAGGGTACCCAGCTGCCTCTATATATACTCTTACAGCAGTGAGACGTCACTTTTTTTTTTGGCTCATTGATGCTCGGATGTGTCCGCTCTCCTCCTGCCTGTCATTGGACTATTTAATTTGTTTGCTTTCTCTTTTCGAGTGTGAGTGTCCTTCTTCTACGATCGCCTTCATCATGTGTAGATGTCCAGGGCAAGAGGGTGCCGTCATGACGTCGTTGGAGACTGACCCGTAATCTCTGTGTCCTGCATATCGAGGGCATCGTTGCGAGTAGGGCTCACCCTACAAGTGTAGGGAGTGGTCTGCCTTCCAATGGGAGAGGTTTGGAAGGCACAAGAAGAAGAAGGCTGAGCACGATCGTTCTCGCTCAAGGCGAGTGGGACGTGTTCTTCTTCTTCCAGTACCCCCAAATCACTTTCTAAAGCTCCTTCTCGTGCTCGCCTCTCTAGGGGTGCGCGAGCAGGAACGCAGATCACTCATCTTCCGGGCAACCTCAGGGTACTAGAGAAGTTGTTGCTTCCCCTAGAGTAGCACCTTCTCCTCCAGTCGCTGGCGACCCTTTTTCCCTTGCTGATTTATTCCAGGTGTGGTCGTCCTTAGGAATTTCAGGATCCCCTTCGAAGGAGGAGCTGCAGTACCTTCTTCGGCATGGTGCCACGAGGGAACCCTCTCCGGAGCCGTCGATATCTCACGCTCTGGAGATGTGCAAGGCCATCTGTCGACTTCCCCTGGCCCTTCCACATGTGGATGAAGAGATTGTTCGCCTCGTTGGCGACCCTCTACTGACGACGAATCCTCTCCACAACCTGGGACCTCTTCGTCCTTTATCCGCATCCTTCTGTTTCTTCCTAAAGGAACCCTCAGGTTGCAGATGTTAATCTTCCTGGAGTCAACGCGCCTTCCGTTAGCAGTGTTAAGGGACGAGCAACACTGTCACCACACCCTTCTAGGACTTCTTCCCCTGATCGTTGCTCGCTACGATCGGAAGAGCGTAATGATTGTAGGTCATCACGTTCAGGGCGTTCTTCTCCTACAAGACGCTCATGCTCTAGAGCTTCGCGCTCACGAGACTGTAGGTCTCAACACTCTCTCGAAGACGTTCCTCTTCACAAGGATGAGACTCGCGATCGTGATCTTCATGATCACGATTCAGGTCTAGACCCAGGTCCTGATTCTCGCCTTCTAGGTCGTCCAGATCTAGTATACGGGCCTGGTACGTACTCATGTTTGTGGGGATGACGCTCGCGATCACGAGGCCGGTGTTCGCAAGAGCGATGTGCGTTTCATGAGATAGGTACTCGTGACGTTCACTCCGTTCTGGAACGAGAGCTTGACGCCCGCGTTCACGAACATCAAGACCACGAACCGCGCATTCACAATCAGGGTATAGGCGTTCCTTGTCTAGAGGTAGAGGTTGGTGTACATGCAGCACATCAACGTGTAGCCCCTCAGCCACCAAACGACCTTGGATTGAACCTGACTATGAGCATGACCACTCCTCACCCAGGCATCCAGCTAAACCGTAAGTGCCTTTCGAAGCCTGGGGAGTCTTAGCCAAGTATTCGCCTGCGTGATGCTTGGAGACGCGTCCTGATGCGGCGTGTTCTCCTTCTAGTGTAGTTCCTCCGCGAAGGCCTACTTTACCGACTTCGTCGGTCTTAGGTGCTACCCTTAGGCAGCAGGAAGTTGTTAGACCTTCCTCTTCATCGGTGGCTCCTAGAAGCGCTCCTGTTGCGACTCACAAATCGCTTCCGTTGGCACGTGATTCTCGTGATTTCGCATGCGAATCTCTTGAATTCGCGAGCAAATCGGGAAATTTCGCGCTCATGTCGTGAATGGAAGTGTCGGGATTACGAGCAAGTGCGAACCCAAAACCTTCCGTGTCTTGTTGGACAAGTAGCAGAAGGTTGAGGGCATTGTTACCCGGTTTTAGTCTGCATGAATGAAAAGGTTTGACTGGCCCTTATTCTTTTCTTCATCATCCCCTCTCTTGGGGAAAGCAGCATCCTGGGTTCTCTGCATAGCTGACCTCAAACCATTGCAGGTAAACCATGCTCCCTTGTGTTCCTAGTATTAAGATTAATACTGTTACGCCCCCATACCCTAATGAGGTGGTATTGGGAAAGTCCTAGTCTACAAGTTTCCATCTAAAGAACTTCAGAACAACTTTCTAGGACGAGTCACACTTCTTCATACCTTCACACACAGCTTGTTTAGGCCGCAGACCTTGTCTAGCAAGGTTCTAGCGAGGTGCAGAGACTCCTTATTTCTTGGGTGCTTACACACTCAAATAACAAGCCCCCGGGCAAAGCCAAAAGCCAGACTGGCTGGGACGTCCACAGTTCCTAATTGGTGAGTCATCCCTATTAAATAGCGTGGTTTGTATTCCAGTTACGGAAAAAATGACAAATTCGTAGATAATTTGTATTTTTCCTAACTATACATACCTTAGCTATTAACCAAACTTGCCCGCCAGCCCTATCCCCCTTGAAGTCCTACCTCCAAGCAAAGTGAGCTCAAGCACAGGTGTGTGAGAGGGGGGGGTAGCAAGCTCCCCTACCCCCACTAACTAGCGGTGTGGGTAGTAAACCCTCGTTAAAAATTAATGGCTCGACATTTAAGCTACTCCAAAAGTAATACCCTTATTAAATAGCTAAGGTTTGTATTGTTAGGAAAAATACAAATTATCTACGAATTTGTAATTTTTTTGACAATGCCACGTCATGATTGGTCTCCTCAAAAAACACCCACTTCGATCACGCCATGGAAACTTTTAGAACAAATTTCTGATGCAATCTGGACCTCATGTTAGTCATAACAAAATTGGAGCAGGCCGCCATTGATGACATATTTCATGAACAAGGATATCACTCAGGCTCAGTTTCTCAAAATGTGCTGAATCTACTGATTAAAGCAATGAAATCTTGGACAAAACAAGATAGTTCCCTTATCGTTGCAGGCGCTCTTTGTCGAGGCTCAGTTTGTTTCCAAAATCCTGACAAGTGATGACAGCTTTGACCAAATACTATTGTAGTTGAATCTTGTCTCGCTGCTCACACCTTGGAAGATTTTAGTTTGTTTTAATAATATATCCCTTTAATAGTATTGTATCTGTCCATGACACAGCTTGCTGATCTCCAATTCGCCGATCACCAGTTGCCAGCTTCTCGTCCTCCGGTCGCTGATTTCCAGTTTGCCAATCACCAGCTTGCCAATCATTAAGTCGTCGATCGCTGATCATTAGCTCGTCGATTGCCGATCGTCAACTCACCAATCGCTAGCTTGCCAGTTGCTGGTCGTCAACGTGCTGATCTTCAGTTCGCCGATCATCAGCTCGCTGAACTCCAACTTGTCGTTCGCTAATCGCCTCAATGGCTAGACAATCTCAAGCTTCTTAACGATTGCACCGTTCGCCAATTAATGTTCTACAGCTCGTCATTTGTCATCTCACCGTTTGTCAACTTGTTCGCCAGCTTGCCAGTTGCTTGCTTGCCGTTCGCTGTTCTCCAGCTCGTGATCATCACAAAACCTGCTCAGGATCATCACTAGGCAGCTCTCTTTTAGGTTGCTGTTAGAACCAGCAACCACTTCCTGCATTCTATGGTTTAGACCTGGATACTTTGCCTTCCTGGGTAAAGACGCTTTAGGAACGATCTGTTCTGTCGAAGACCCTCACTTCAATGAAGCAAAGGCTTCCCAAGAGTCTCTCTTCAGAGACTACTCTTGTCTAGACAACATGGATCGTCTTCTCCTCTTTCATGGGCTTACGCTACTTTGGTAGCCCTCCCACGGAGAGTTGAAGGAGCTCTTCCCAAGAGTCTCTCTTCGGAGAGTACTCTCATCTAAATGACATAGATCATCTCGCTTCTCTCTCAGGGGCATGTGCTACTTCGGTAGCCCTCCGGCGTAGAGTTGAAGGAGTTAATGCAGATTTCCTACTGGAACCTAACCCAGCACCCTCCATCGATGACTGAGGTATTGCACGAGGTCTAACCTTGGCGCTTAATGCCCCAAAATTTGAAGAACCCGCATTCATGTAGCCACGTTTCTTAACTGAATCCGGCACGTTCGCGGACGTTCATCCCACATGAACGTACATTCTTCACCTAGACTTTGTTCTTAATACAGAATGGCTTACAAGCCGTGTGCCTCAATGACCAGGTGGCTGCTTCAGCTGCTACCTCCTCCCTTGTTTCACATATAGTATAGGACTACCTCGCAAGCTGACTTTGTGTGGATAATAGCTGCACTAGTTATGCAGTTTCTTGCAGCAAATCGGATCTTGGACATTGTTGTGGAGGTAGATTCCTTGAATTTGTTCCTCTCCCTGCATTGGGAGGTACAACCCCATGGGGCTACTGTCCTCCTCATTATTTTGTTCTTAGAGAATTGAATTCGGTGCTGTCTGATGTGACAGCTGTGGCAACTTAGTTGCTATAATTCAAATCAACCCTGGGATGGGTAACCTTATAGAACACCTGAGGTTGTCGGCATCTTGTGTTCTCCCTGTCTCCGTCATCATATTTGCCCTAAGACCTTCATGTGGGCACCTTCAGCCTCCATCCGCGAAATCATTTCCCGGAGAAACATTTTTGTTCGAAAGGACACCTTCCTTTCTCATCCTTGAGTGAGGTTTTTACAATAATGGAAAAACCCCTTCTACGAGCTTGAAGTACTTACCTCATGTTTTTTGCCAAGGACAGAGTCCACATCCTAGCCACAAGAGATACTCTCTTGTCTCTTCCATTCTCCTATAGGATGTGGGAAGCGGTCTCTCTTTTTCCTCGCGATTGGAACATCCGGTCTCATGGGAAGACGCGGTTCTTAAAGATACCGCTGAGCTTCTTCGGTCACTTCATACAGAAGTCTCCAATTTTAGCCATTCCTCTTGGAAAAAGTTGAATCATGAAACCCTGTCATGTGAGGGGAAGGCTTGCGATTATACAAACAGTTTGCCTATGGCTTCCTGTACAAGATCCCCCACTAGGACTAGTACTCCTAGTTCCCTTTCCAGGACATCCGTCTTCAGCCTGTTGTGTCGGGGAATGGTGCTTCAGTTAGCTAAGCACCGAAGGTTGTCACTGGGGTTTTTACCATAAGGTCAACTTTCCCCCCTCAGGATCGGCTTCATCTCCATAGATTTTGGACGATTGGCTGATTCTAACAGTCTCGAGCGCCACCGAGACATCTCGAGTTTCCCACAATCTGAGGATTGGAGTAATCTCAGGAGAGACCCGACTGTCATATCGAATACAGATATCCATAAACATGGTCATCAACCTTCAGAGACTTCTGCAGGTTCAATAAGACCACATCAGTCTCCATCAATTCCAACCTCTTCAGGAACAGCCAGATCCCAGGTTCTTCAGCACCAGGGATCTTCCTTACTTCTTGATAAGGAGGTTGGCAGATGAGAATCTCATCCAGGGAGTCACTCTCCTTGGTTTTCCTGGATTTAACATTTCCTAGGGAAGCCTCAAAGAAAGGGGAGGGGCCACATACGGTACTTCGCGTCCTTAGGTCTATAATCAGAGCATGAATGGTACCGTTTTAATCTCTTAAAAAGACAACATCTTCCCTCGGGAAGATTTGCCTGTGGTAATGGCAGTGATTCTCATTCACGGGAAACACTTCCTGCACCTACGTGGTCTCCCCTTCTGGGGATCCTGTTTACGGGTTCTGGAATTTATTCCAATTCATCCCACCTATGGAAGACTTCCTCAGCTAAGCCTCTGTTCAGAGGCCTTCCTTCGGGAAGCAGCACATATAACGACTGGAGAAAGCCTGCATTCACCTGTTAGGCTCCCTTTTTTGAGCAATTCCGCCACTGAATGGTCTCGTTGAGAGACTCGGCTAGCCCCTCAGACTTGCCTTGCTGGTAAGACTCGTCTTGCCTAAGAGATTCATCATGTCCAGTGATGAATCTGTAACATTGTAGAACCCATTGAGTACATCCTTTATGACTAGATGCTTTGTGGGGAGGATCGTGTAAGGTGCGTGTCTCTTCTTGAGGGCGCTAATCCAGTAATAGACCCTCAAAATTGCCATAGAGATGAAGGCCTCTCTTAGACTTAGGCGACACGAGGCCATTGCTCATTCCTCGAGCATCTTCAGACCATAAGGATATGCCATTCTCCCTCGTCTCTAATTATCGCTCTAAACAGAGTTTGAATCTACCTACCCATAGTCGGGTAATAAAGCCCCTTTACGGGGCACAGGTTTCTTCCTTTGGTCCCGGGGGTGCACCCTGACAACCTAGGATCCCTAGAAAGCAAATCTTCATGTGATCCCAAGGACAGATCTCTCCCGGTGTTACCCTTGACCATAGAGTAGACTTACCCTATGGGTTGCCCTTAACGTCTCTCACTTACGGCGAGGAACCAAGTAACATCTATCTTTTGTTCAGACAGCTCGAACCTCAGTTTCGAGCCCTCCGGACTGAAATCCTCCGTATCGTTATGAATGGCTATTACGCCAGTGATTAACTTTAGGTTATACCTCGAGGAAGATACAGTAGCTCGGCCCAAATATTCAGCTTGCTTCACCCAACCCTTGGAGGGTCAAAGGAGGCTCATCAGGATCTCGTTCGTGACTGGGACCCACTCTTCATGAAAGACTGCTTACGAAATTTTCAAGCTGCGAAACGAGATGTGATTATTTTTTAAGACTCACTTTACGAAAAATGTTTCACTTTAAGAAAAGAGATTTGCCAGCCAGGCCGAGTATAAAATAGTCACCCATCACAGAATTGAAGAAAATGGGTTTAGCTGCTGTAGTCTATAATAGGGGTAACTATAATAGTACAGTACATATGGAACTGTATATTTAGTATATGTACACTATTGAACTGTAGTATGTATTGTATTATTTTCCATTTATTATTACATTATGTTGTAATCACTACTTAATTTACAGGTATTAACATTTAGTTTTATGAATAGTACTTACCTGGCAGTTATATATATATAGCTGATATCTGTAAATCGGCAGAATTTTTCAAAACGAGGCAACCGCCTTGTGGTGGTTGGGAGGTAGGTGGTAACACCCGTCACAGGGTGGTCCAAGGAATCATTCCCATGTCTAAGACTTCAGTTCATCTCTGCCGGCTGGATCGAAAACATCGTCGGTCCACCATTGAGAGTTTTTCAAATCTTTTTCCCTTCTTCGCTTTTTTGGACTTCGTTTGGTGAAGTACACTGATTTAGGGTTTTGGCAATCGTGTTTTATTATTATTATTTACTTTGTTTATCATGAGTGATAACTTAATTTTCGTGTTTGTGCGAGTGATGTACTCTATGCAACATGAGGTTACCGAAAGTGTCGGTTGATCCTCACAGTTTGTATGCAGAAGTTTTGTTTGTGCACTATATTTTAGTTGCGAAGTTTTTAATCCTGATGACGGAAATACGTTCAGGCAACTCTATGACGTCACAGTCGTGTGATGTAATCTTCATGTATGTCTTGCAATTCTCTTTATTTGTTTTATGTAAAGAGTGGGAGGAATTCCACTTATATAAGTTTTTTAACTTTTAATGTAAAATTTTAAAGAAATGTTTGTCCATTTGGTGTTCGTTCTTTAAATCATCGATCTAATTTCATAATTAAATAGAACTAGCGTATGGTTAATTTGCGCTGTTACTCGTTACTATCGGTGCAGTCCCAACATGCCTTGGTAGCGTTCTTTTCGATATGGGAATTAAAGTGTTGGCTATTATTCTCCAACAACTAATTTATATGGAAATTCTAGTTTTAGTAGCTTTTTCATTTATATGTTCCTATTGTTTACATTTATATATATAGATACGTTATTGCTATATCTGTTCTTTGTATCATTACAACTCGCTTGTTTTTGAATTCCCTTTGAATTAATTGTGGATTACATTTGTTTTCCCTTTTTTCTGTTCATTTTAATCTTTAACGTATAACTTACCCGGCGTTTGTATGTAACTGCCGGGTAGGTATTTATGACATTTAATTTTACCGGTGGTTATATGTAACTACCGGGTGAGTGTCTTCAACATCTATTTTTCTTCTCAACTCTTGCCCGGTGGTTTTTTCTTTTTGTGACCGCCGGGTAAGTATGTTTGAAAGTTTATTTTATTATGGAAATGTCAGTTTTATATTCTATAAAAAATATTTTGTTACAGTTTATATAGCAAGTACTAGAGACGATTTTGCTTTCTCATTCAAGCCCGTGGCAGAAGAATAAGTTCTCTCACAACGGGCAGGACTAATTATGGTTTTTTGTGTAAGAGTTTAATAGTGCAAGTTTTCACTGCTAATTAGGCATTGGATTCTTTCAGCACAGGGACGTTGTTTTCCTAGCCTTAGACCTCTTCCAAGCTCCCCGGCCCATGGGAGAAGGAACGTCGATCGGCGAAAGGAAACGAGAGGCGTTAGCTCACGAGCAAACGCCCTCGCGAGCGTTCCTGTTAACGTTCCCAGAATGCTCGCCCTTGCCATGGTAAAGCAAAGAGCGTTGAACGTTAAGATTCTTACACTGCTTTTAGAATTTTGCATTGCATCACTTTTGATTTTAATGGCAATTCTTAAGTCATAGATATTCTCTGCTAATATCAATGCTTACAAACCATCATTGACTCGGTTTTTGTCCCAGAGCACCGGTCGGCCTTATGAACCCTCTGGTCGGAACCGAACGCGCCGAGCGGCATAGTGAATATCATTTTGCCTAAACGCTCGGCGCTAAGTATTTCAAGACAGGACGAATGCAGCCTCGTCTTTCAGGGCGAATGCAGCCTCGTCTTTCAGGACGAATGCTGCCTCGTCTTTCAGGACGAATGCTGCCTCGTCTTTCAGGACGAATGCTGCCTCGTCTTTCAGGACTAATGCAGCCTCGTCTTTCAGGACGAATGCAGCCTCGTCTTTCAGGACGAATGCTGCCTCGTCTTTAAGGACGAATGCTGCCTCGTCTTTAAGGACGAATACTGCCTCGTCTTTCAGGACTAATGCAGCCTCGTCTTGCAGAGCGAATGCTGCCTCGTCTGTCAGGACAAATGCAGCCTCGTTTTTCAGGGCGAATGCTGCCTCGTCTTTCAGGACGAATGCAGCCTCGTCTTTCAGAGCAAATGCAGCCTCGTCTTTCAGGGCGAATGCTGCCTCGTCTTTCAGGGCGAATGATGCCTCGTCTTTCAGGACGAATGCTGCCTCGTCTTTCAGGACTAATGCAGCCTCGTCTTTCAGGACTAATGCAGCCTCGTCTTTCAGGGCGAATGCTGCCTCGTCTTTCAGGACGAATGCAGCCTCGTCTTTCAGGACGAATGCAGCCTCGTCTTTCAGGACGAATGCTGCCTCGTCTTTTAGGACGAATGCAGCCTCGTCTTTCAGGGCGAATGCAGCCTCGTCTTTCAGGGCGAATGCTGCCTCGTCTTTCAGGACTAATGCAGCCTCGTCTTTCAGGGCGAATGCTGCCTCGTCTTTCAGGACGAATGCAGCCTCATCTTTCAGGGCGAATGCTGCCTCGTCTTTCAGGACGAATGCAGCCTCGTCTTTCAGGGCTAATGCAGCCTCGTCTTTCAGGACTAATGCTGCCTCGTCTTTCAGGACTTATGCAGCCTCGTCTTTCAGGACGAATGCAGCCTCATCTTTCACGGCGAATGCAGTCTCGTCTTTCGGGACGAATGCAGCCTCGTCTTTCGGGGCGAGTGCAGCCTCGTCTTTCGGGGCGAGTGCAGCCTCGTCTTTCGGGGCGAGTGCAGCCTCGTCTTTCGGGGCGAGTGCAGCCTCGTCTTTCGGGGCGAGTGCAGCCTCCTCTTTCGGGGCGAGTGCAGCCTCGTCTTTCGGGACGTGGGCAGCCTCGTCTTTCGGGACGTGGGCAGCCTCGTCTTTCGGGACGAGGTCAGCCTCGTCTTTCGGGACGAAGGCAGCCTCGTCTTTCAGGACGAGGGCAGCCTCGTCTTTTAGGATGATAGGACGATCGCCGCCTTGTCCTTTCAGGGCGACGCCACGTCTTATAAGCTCTCTGTCAAGGATGACTTTAGTGATCACTTTTCTCCTGTTGAATTGTTTGAGGTTAACAGAAGGAGAGGATCCTAAGTTCTGTTGCTCCATGTTCCCCACCCTCTGAGTTTTCACGTGGTCATTAATGGAGCTTTAAGAATATATTAATTTTTGTTTCTTAAAACAGAAACCTTTGATGACTAACAACAGTAGGATCCAGACTTTGCTACTTCTGGCGAGCCTGGGAGAGAGGAGCAGACCTTTGGTCCGTGTTTTTTCTGGGATGGATGCGAAATCTTTTTCCTAGTGAATCCTCCTTTGTTAGTTACTCCGATAAGACTTTTCTGCCTAACCGACTTTGCAACTTCAATGTCTCTCTTTTGGGAGAGGGAGTCTTTTGTCCGGTCCTGGACGTAAATGCTCTTTACGCCTTCGTTCAGAAGTCAAAGTCCTCCATGGAGACATCAAAATCTTTGGAGAAGAGGGGAGCAAACCTTTGGTCAGTACTTCTTCTGAAGGAGGATTACTTTTTCCTTTTATAGGGAAACCTCCTTTAGTTTTTAGCTACAACGATTCTCTCTCCCAGTTCTAGAGAGGAGTCTAAGTGGCAGGCTATGCAATCAAACTTTATCTGGGGTTTGTTTACAAGGAAGAATGGGTCAGTTTCGGGCGTGTGTTTTGATCTCAGCTCCGCCCCTCTCATGTTCACGTAACTTTTGCTTTATGTAGCGGAATGCTGCTCTCTGGAGAAATCAGAGCGTCCCTGTATCTTGATTTTATAGATAATGTTGAGCCTATCGAATAATTAGGTCTTCCTGTCAGCAAGAAGAGTCTCTTCTGACACCAGGATGCTCAGCACCTTGTCTTTTAGAACGTTCAGCGTCTCGCTCTGTTAACCTCTCGGCTCCACGTCTTACAGGACTTTTGGCACCACGTCTTACAGGACTATCGGCGCCACGTCTTACGGGACGATCGGCGCCTCGTCTTTCAGGACGCTCGATGTCAAAGTTCTAGCATGGGGCATGACTTAGAACATGAGAATCTAGGACTTCGTGATGACACTAGTCGAATCGTGTGTCGAGATCAAGGACGCCTTCGTTCTGATTTCTTGGATCTAGAAAGGAGGTTTGTTCTAGGGCAAGAATCATCGGGATAAACATGCTCAGCAGGAAGAGACTTGTTTTTCCCTTAGAATGGTCTCTCAACCCACAAGTCTGTCAGTCTCTGGATGTTGTGGGGCAGACCTGTATCAGACCTTTTTGCCTCCAACTGGAAGAAGAGGACCCCCTACTGCTGCTCCCTAGTCCCGGATGAGGAAGTTCTGGCAGTGGACTCCTTCCTGATGGATTGGACAGGGGTGGACATGTTTGCGTTGCCCCCATTCGAGATCATCAATCTGGTCTTCAGAAAATTCGCTCTCCTCGATTCGGGGCGAATGATCATAGCGGCTCCATTCTGGCCTGCTAGGGAATGGTTTTCGGAAGTGATGGGCATGTTGATGGACTTCCCAAGAAGACTTTGGCAAGTCTAGATCTTCTCAAACAGCCCCACTTCGAGAGGTATCATCTTACCCCCCTTGCTCTCAACTGACTTCCTTCAGACTGACTAGAAGCTTGTCAGATCTCGAGGCTTTTCGGCACAAGCGACGAAATCTATCGCCAGAGCAAGGAGGATCTCTTCACAAAGAGTCTACCGATCTAGGTGGGAGACCTTTAGAGCTTGGTGCAGGCGGCACAGGTTTCCTCATCCACTGCCTTTCTGAGCCAGATTGCAGACTTCTTTTTGTACCTCAGACAGGATGCTAAGCTGGCTGTATCTACCATCAATGGATACAGCAGTATGCTCTCCGCCATCTTTAGGCATAGAGGCCTAGAGTTGTCCCAAAATCAAGGTTTGCAGGACCTCATTGGGTCTTTTCAGGCGACGTAATAGGTACTCTTAAACCTGGATGTGGTGTTTAAGTTTCTGTGCTCCAAGAAATTTGAACCTATCTCGCTAGCCTCTCTTCGGGTTGTAGCAAAGAAAACCCTCTCCCTTATGACTCTAGCAAATGCCAAGAGGTCAGCGAAGTCCAGCCGATTGGGAAGAGGGTGAACTTCAATTAGGATAGGGCAGTTTGTGGCTTAAGGTTCATCTTTCTCGTAAAGAGCGAGAACCCTTCGTAACCCTGTCCTACGACGTTTGATATCATTAACCTCACGAACCTAGTGGGTCGAGAGAAGGAAAGACTCCTCTGCCCAGTTAGGTCCCTCAAGTTTTTTTTTTGGCTCACACTATGAACGTGAGCTGTGCATCCAACTTGTTTTGGTGTTCAGTGAAAGGTCCCCCAAAACCCGTCTAAGTATGCTTTGTCCTTTTTCCTGAGGGAGAAAATTAGGGAAGCCCACCTCTTATGTGAGGAGGAACACTTCGCCCTGTTGAAATTACGGGCTCACGAAGTGAGAGCCATTGCTACCTCTCTGGCATATCAGGAATATATGTTAGTTAGGCTATTCATGGATGCTATTTTCTGGAGGAGCAACTCTGTCTTCGCTTCTCATTAACTTAGAGAGGTGAGAGTAGACTTTGGCAAGTGCTATACCTTGGGCCCATACATAACTGCGGTTTCTGTATTAGGCAAAGGAGTTAATAACCCCACTCAACCTTGGTTTATATGCATGTATGAGGGTTTGTGTTTTTATGATGGTCTGTGGACTTCGTCTTGTGGTGCGGTTCCCTCAGTCTAGATAGATAGTTTATGTCTATGTTGCAGGGTTAGGTGGTTAGTTTGAGTAAGGTTGCAGTTTTTATTATATGGGGCGAAGATAGTTTCTGAAGTCTAGTCAAGTTGTTGGTCTTATCCCTTTGACAGACTTGATTGAGTTTTTTGCAGCTTTGCAGGCTTACTCCTGGATAACTCCTAAGGGAAAGCCACTCTAAAGGCTGTACCTTTGAATCAGCTACCTTAGCAGGCAAGGAATCAAGGTGTTTTTATCTCCTACAACTCTTTTGTTGTTTCCCCAACGATGTTTACTGTCTGTTTCCCTCCTCCAAATGTGTGAATCAGCTATATATATATATAACTGCCAGGTAAGTACTATTCATAGAAATGGAGTTTTTATGATAAAACAAAGTTTTATGAATACTTACCTGGCAGTTATATATATATTCTAAGGCCCACCCACCTCCCCTCAGGAGACAGGTCGGGCATAGATGAACTGAAGTCTTAGACATGGGAATGATTCCTTGGACCACCCTGTGACGGGTGTTACCACCTACCTCCCAACCACCACAAGGCGGTTGCCTCGTTTTGAAAAATTCTGCCGATTTAGAGATATCAGCTATATATATATAACTGCCATTTAAGTATTCATAAAACTTTGTTTTATCATAAAAACTCCATTTTAGGTATATTTAATGGTTCAAATGTATTTGGCTGTACAGTATTTCATTGTGGTTATACTGTAGCTTTATAATGAGATTTAATGTGGTGTTTTGTAGGGTTTGGAACGAATTAGGCAATTTGCGAGTGAAATGTGACTCATAACACGAAAAAATCACTTTACGAAAGCCACTCCAGGACAAATTAATTTTGTGTTGTGAGGCATTACCTTTGTAGTCATTGAATCCTTCTCCTTCTCCTCCTCCCCATAGAGGTGACCCAAAACTCATGACATTTTAGGGTGAAATTCACCCATAATGCTTACAAACAACTTCTTAGTGATGCAGGCCATGCTAATGGCATGGTGGAAGCATTTCTGACCTTCCCCTTCCTGCAAGATGTGAACACAGAAGCATGCAGATGTTCTCTATTACCCATGTGGTGGCTACACAATATAGGGTTTATAATACCTCAAGCTTCTTGATGGACAAGTAACAGATGGTGAGGGCAGAATTAACCAATAATAAGCTTGGGATGATTGACTAAGAAGGACTGGCTCTTTCTTTCTTTCATCTTCTCCCCCTCTACGGGTTAACAGCTCCTATAGTACTCTGCAAAGCTGAATGTCACTGTCTGCAGGTATAGCTGTTTCCCTTGTGTAACCTAGTACAGTACAGTATAGATTACGTGTACTATACTTGTTACTTCCACATACCCCTCTGGTGAGGTGGGAGTGGGTAATGTCTCGGGTTATTCCTTAGATTACTGTTTCTGAGAATGTGTTCCATAGACTAGTCCTACTGCTAGCATTACACATTCACCAAAATTGCTCAGGCTGCTAACCGTGCTTTGAACATCCAGTTTAGCGAGGTGTCAGAGTTTCTCTCTGTTACATGCAAGCACGTACGGAAAAACCCCGGGTCAAAGACCAGCCAGTTGGTCAGGACTTCCACCCTCCTAATAGGTCAGTCATCCCTATTAAATAGCATTAGGTTTGTTAGTGAAGGAACATATGACAAATTTGGAAGTCATTTGTATTTTTCCTAACTAACAAACCCTCAATTATTTAATTAAATTGTCCCACCATCACCTGTCCCCCTTAAGTCCTGCCTGCAATTGAAAGTGATCAGAATACACAGGTTGTGTGTGTGAGAAGGGTAGCCGGTTACCCGGCTAACCTTCCAATCCCCCTACCACAAGGTAGTTTCACCTCGCTAAAAAGTCTTATGGTTAGTTTTAGCTTTCCCAAATGGATAATCCATATTGAATAGCTAAAGGTTTGTACATTAGGAAAAACAAATTACTTTTAAATTTGTCATATGATTGAATTTTGACTGGTTTAAAAACCCTCTGGCAATTTTTAGAATCGAGTGTGGTCCAATTGGGTCGTTTCAAATCACTGCGCCTACCGATTAGTTCAGTGTTCTGCTGCTGAAGCACTATTAACTTGATCAAAGCATCATCGACAGTGAATTCTAGGAACTACGGGAGCAAGAAAGACCATGTCAGGTGAAAGAGCTCTTTGTACTTGGAAATTTTAAGGCAATTTTGATGATTTTTTAAGATATTCTATATCTGTCTGGTAAGTACTTATCCAGAGTATTTAGAACATTCTGAACACTTTGCTTTGTACAGATTTGAAATAGGGTTGAAAATAGGGGAATTATTGGATTTAGTTGTCATCTTACATACACCTCAAGTGTTCCAACACAAATACAAACCCTCTTTTTTAAATATTAAACTTAGCCGGTGAATATATAAATAGCTGACGTCTCCGACGGCCCGACAGATTCCAAAAAACTCGCGAGCGATCGCCATGAAGGTAGCGGGTGTGCCCACCAGCGCCGACTATCGGCCAGATACCGCATATACTTCTCAATCACTCCAGTTCTTCTCTGTCGGTGTCACCGACAACATTGGTTCCGCTCGCTCTAGACCTCGGGTTTTCTACCGAATTGGTGAAGTACTTGGTTTTGGTTTTATTGCTTTCGCCGTGTTGGATTATTCAATACTATCTTCAAAAGAAATGCTTTTGAAAGGAGAGGAAAAGTTTTTTGCCCTCGCTTTTTTAATCTCGCTCTGGTTTTTCCATAGAGAAAAGATGGCCAACCCTTCCCTCAGTGTACGGAAGTGTGTTAAAGGCTTTTAGTAATTATTTTATCACTTTATAAATTATTGTTGATATTTATAGATTTACCTCTATATATTTTTTTTGGGCTCAAGCCATGTCGTCCTGATGGAAGTTCCTCTAAGGTAGCTTCCTAGGGTATATTACAACTACGGCGATATTCCCAGAGAATATACCTTAAGGTACCCAGAATTCTAACTCCTGGAGCGAATATCCCTAATAAAAGAGCCAGGGATATCGCATAAAATCAGAGGACGTATTCTTGACACGCCACATGGCAATCTGTACACCGAACAGAGTTAACACTTCGTAGGGGTCAAATGGCAAGAAAACGAAAACGAGAAAGAAAAGGGGAGAGCCGTTCGTAAGGCCCTCTCTTCTCCGGTTTCGTAAGCGTGCCCTGCGCCGATTCTGGCGCCATCTGCATTCCTTTTTGCGTAGCTTCACAACTCGGTGTTTTTCTCTATGTCTCACGCAAATCTTGGGATTATTTTCAACAATTATGAGTTCTCCAACTTCATCTCCCTCCGTTAAGTTGAGTACCATTTCTTTTATGTATAAATGTAGGCTCTTGGTAATTTTCAAAGTGTTTATGAGAGTTATTCTTGTTACAAGAGCTGTTGCCTGCCGGAGGCGTCCTGGACGCTGTCGCTCGCCAGTTTTGGGTTATTTAGTTAGCCAGAGCGACGTTCTCGGCTGTTTCGCTTTAATTAACCTAGCTGCTTAGCTTATTTAGGATATCTTTATATGATGCTCTTAGTATTGGTACCTTGGTGTAGGATTCGCCGAGGTTGGCCTACGCTAGACCTTGTAGCCTAGTCGTTTGGCCTTTGTACTTTCCCGCATGATATTTAGATCTCCAGTGTTTTATTGAAGCGTTAGGCAATGTTATACAGTGAACCCTCGCTACTTCGCGGTTCGACCATCGCGGATTCACCACTTCGCGGATTTTTTCCATAACCCATATATATACAGTAATATATATAACGGATTTTGAGCGAAGCGAAAAATCTATTTTTGGGTGAGATAGCCATGGCGTCCTGATGGAAGGTTCCTTTTTGGTAGCTTCCTTGGGTATAAGACTACTAAGATATTCCCAGAGAATTTAACCACAGGTTATCACAGAATTCTAACTTCTGGAGCGAGTATCTCAAAGGTTTCCCTTTAAGACATCGTAATACAACAGGGGACGCGCATGTCTGAACGCGCCACATAGCTATCTTCACCCCGAACAGAGTTAATGCTTCGGTGTGTAAGGACTGAGAATAGCTGGGAGCCGTTCCACAGCTAATCTCACTCGTGGCTACTACTGATACTCGAGACGTAAACAAACGGACGCCATTGCTCTAATGACGTCACGCCCGTCTTCATCCTGAAGCCAGTTGCTGCCCATCACCATGATACAGTTGCATAGGGTGGGAACAAAACTGGACGAAGTAGTAGGGAGGGTCCATCAGGACGCCATGGCTATCTCACCCAAAAATAGATTTTTCGCTTCGCTCAAAATCCGTTTTTTGGGCTCAAGCCATGGCGTCCTGATGGAAGAGTACCAGAGAATCAATGTATCGTGGTAGATTTTCCCCCAGTATTAAGTGCCTAGGCATTGACAAAACAGCAAAGTAATCTTAGATAAAGAACCATAGGAACGAAGTATCCTGCCCCCCTTGGCAGGAAGTTCCCATGGGCTATGCCGACGTCAAAGTGGTATTGAAGGGCTATTCATCCTGAGAGAAGAACTTGAAGAACTTAGAGATGAAGCGGAATGTTTGGTATTTGTATAGGAACATTCTGAATTAGACCAGTGGTGGTTGGGCACTGTGTATAGAGTTCATCTCTTGGTTATCAGAAGTAAGTATTCGTGTAGGAACCTTACTGAGACAGGGTGAATATAATTTAGGATTAGACATCTTAAATTCTTCATAACCATAAGAAAGGAGGAATAAATAAAACTATGACAGTATGTATTTCATAGTAAGTAGGAGCTGAAAGAGACGCATAAGTAATAAAATAGAAATTTTATTTCACAATGCAGAAATTAAATAATTTACAGCAAAAGTAAAGTTCATTTACAGTAATAATAATGTACATAGAAATAAAGGCTTGCTCTTGAATCTGAAAAGGAATTTCAGGATTAGTAGGTACTCGTTCTCGAGGAACGCAAGTCTTTAAATAACACATCATGCTCAAGGCATGCGGCACTTGTGTGACACTATGACATTTCACCTGGGATAAGAACAGTTATAAAAGCACTAAGTGTTTTTAGACATCACTATGAATCGCTCGAGGGTCAACATAGGCACCCGAAGAGTTAGAGTCCCAAGTAACTCACTGTTCTACGCAGAGTTAGGTGCAGGTTTCATAACACTACCTGCGGCTACCACAAAATGTTTGACTTCGTGCACTTGTTTCGCATAATGTTTAAAGAAAACTCGCGAGGACTTCCAGCCCGTAAAGTTTTTAAGGCTTTCAAAGTCCATGCTCTGAAAGAAGTTCAGAGAAGATGCCACTTTTCTAGGATCATGACCAGCGGGTGTACTGTTCGGATCCGCTCTGCGAATGAAGTACTGTAGGTGATTTTCGCTCTTAATTGTTTCAGTGACAGGTCGCTGCCCGATGTTTCTCCTTTGAAGAGTTGGCCTCCACCAAAGTTCGAAGTTCTGCGAAGATAGACCTTGAGACTCTCTACTGGACATAGAGAGACATCCTCCTTCAGGGGACATATTCTCCAAGGGCCCCATCTTTTGGTGGGTAATTCGTTTTTAGCGAGAAACGTCGGATCAGGGGAGAGGGTCACTTCTCCTGAATCGGTAAACAGGATGTGTCCTTCTTCTCTTGATAATGCCACTATTTCGCTGACTCGAGCTCCCGAAGCGAGAGCAAGTAAAAATATAACTTTCTGAGTCAGATCCTTGAGGGGGCATGAATCATTGTCCAAGTTGGAGGCGAAATGGAGTACCTTGTCTAGTGACCAGGAGATCGGTTTCGGAGGGGGTGCTGGACGTAGGCGAGCACATGCTTTTGGTAATTTGTTGAAGATGTCGTTGGACAGATCAATTTGGAAAGCATATAGAATTGGTCTAGCCAAGGCCGATTTGCAGGTTGAAATCGTATTGGCTGCTAATCCTTGTCCATGAAGGTGAATGAAGAAGGACATACAGAAATCAATTGTGATTTCTTTAGGATTTTTTGCCTTGACAAAGGAGACCCATTTCCTCCAGGATGATTCATATTGCCGTCTCGTGGATTCGGTCTTGTATTCCTCTAGGAAGTCTAGACTTTTCTTCGAGATCCCAAACCTCTTCTTTGCGGCAAGGGAGAGAAAATCATGAGATGAAGGTCCTTGATTTTCGATGATGAAGCGAAGACAGTCGACTTCTGTACTTGTTGAGAGAGAACTGGGCCCGGGAGAGGGATCAGCTTGGGCTGCAGCTCCAGGACCAGGGGGTACCAGTTGCTCCGGGGCCACTTGGGAGCCACTAGGGCCGCTGTCCCTTTGAAGGTTCTCAGTTTGGAGAGGACTTTCAACAGAAGGTTGGTGGGAGGGAACAGGTAGATCTTGGACCACCTGTTCCAGTCCAGTGACATGGCGTCCACCGCTTCTGCTTTGGGGTCCTCGTACGGGGCTACGTACAGAGGAAGTTGATTGTTGTCGCTCGTTGCAAAGAGATCTATCTGAAGTTCTGGGACTTGGTGAGAGATGAAGGAGAACGATCTTGCGTCTAGAGACCATTCCGACTCTATCGGGTTTGTCCGAGATAGAGCATCCGCTGTCACATTGCGGAATCCTTGTAGGTGAACTGCAGACAGGTGCCACTTCTTCTTCTCCGCCAGACGGAAGATTGGGAGAAGCACCTGATTTATCTGGGGCGATCTTGAGCCTTGGCGATTGAGACAACGAACTACCACCGAGTTGTCTAGGGTTAGACGGATGTGGATCGAGGGCGGCGGGGATAACTTCTTCAGAGTTAGAAGGACCGCCATGGCCTCCAAGATGTTTATGTGGAACGTCTTGAATAGTGGAGACCAGGTACCTTGAGCCTGTTTCTGGTGGGAGTGACCTCCCCAACTTTCCAGTGAGGCATCCGTGTGGATGTTGAGTGATGGAGGAGGGTGTTGGAGAGGAATGGACCTTTTCAGGGCCTTTTCTTCCGACCACGGCTTTAGGAGGCGTCGTAGTCTGTTTGGAAGCCGTCTCTTGAGGTCTCTTCGAGCGATGGATGCCGAGCGTCTCCAGACTCCCGCGGCATCCTTTAGCTGTGCACGAAGCACTGGGTTTGTCACTGAGGCGAATTGTAGAGAGCCTAGAACTCGTTCCTGCTGTCGTCTTGAAATGCGTTTGGATTTCAGTAGTCGCTTGACCCTGCTATTTCCTTCCTTTTCTTCTGGGGGATGGAAAGGCGGTGTGACTGAAGATTCCAGTGGATTCCCAACCACTGAAACTTCTGAGCTGGAGAGAGGCGAGATTTTTTCTCGTTGATCTTGAATCCCAGGTGTTCTAGGTACTGGGTAACTTCGTTGCAAGACTTTGCACACTCTTCGGGCGATGGAGCCCAGACTAGCCAGTCGTCGAGGTAGGCCATCACCTGGACGTTTCTTAGGCGGAGCTGTTGTACTATGGCATCCGCCAGTTTTGTGAAGATCCGAGGGGCCACATTGAGGCCGAAGGGCATGGCCCGGAAGGCGTAGCTTTTCCTTTGGAGTCGAAATCCTAGGTAGGAGGAAGCGTGATGGTTCATTGGAATGTGCCAGTAGGCATCCGCCAGGTCTATAGAGACCGTGTAGGAACCTTGAGGCAGAAGGGTCCTTATTTGTTGAAGCGTCAGCATCTTGAATTTGTTGTTCTCTATGAACTTGTTGAGGGGGGATAAGTCCAGAATGACTCTGAGTTTGTCTGAGTCCTTCTTGGGAACACAAAACAGTCTCCCTTGGAACCTGGTGGACTTTACCTTCCTTATCACCTTCTTGTTCAAGAGGTCTAGAACATATTCTTCCAGAAGGGGGGTTGATTGCTGGAAGAACTGCTGGAAGATTGGGGGTGGTTGCGTCCAACTCCAGCCTAGACCGTTCTTGATGATGCTGTGTGCCCAGGGATCGAAGGTCCAACGATCCTGGAATTGGCGGAGTCTTCCTCCCACCGGAAGCACTTCATTGCTTCTGGTGTCCCGAGGACTTGTTGCCTTGGCCGCTAGCTCCCTTTCCTCCTCTACCTCTGGAGGGACGGCGAGATGCGTCTCTGCTTGCACCCCTGAACGAGCCTCTACCTTTGGCATGAAAGGTAGTTGATGGTTGCTCAAAGGCAGGGGTGAAGACCGGTGACTGTGACAACACCGGTTGGGGGACCAATTGAAAGGTCTGTTGTGGTTGGGCAACCACTTGGGAGGTAGCGGGTCCCGGAAACTGACGTCTTTGCTGACGTTGCTGGGGTTTTGGCTTCTGAGGTTTCCTCTTAGGCTGAGGTCCATCGTCCTGGGAGGGTTTCCTTTTCCTGGACATGCCCCACTTGTGGAGAAGGTTCCTATTCTCCGTGGCGGCTCTGTCAGTTATTTCCTTCACAAGGTCAGCAGGAAACAGGTGCTTTCCCCAGATGTTGGAGGAAATCAGCCTCCGGGGTTCGTGTTTCACGGTGGCACCGGCAAACACGAATTCACGACAGGCTCTTCGAGCCTTTATGAAGTGGTACAAGTCCTTCATTACTGTCAGTAAGTGGGATTTGGAGAGTACCATGTAGTGATCTGGTACTCTAGTGTCACAGGCCATAACTTCCAGTTGGACTTGATGAGAAAGAGATGCCGCAAGCCTCTCCTTCGTGTCTTGTTCCCGGCGAAGGAGGTGATCGTTGAGCTTAAGGAGGTCTTCATTAAACTGACGTCCGGCGACGTCAGGATCGAGCCTTCCCACGACGAAAGTATGCTGAACATCTTTCCAGTGTCGAGCGTCAGGGGGGGTCACGATGGAGAAGGGTCTGCACTCCTCCAGTGCAGGGCAGGGTTTCCCTTCTTCCACCGCTTTAAGGCATGCAGCTAAGGCCTTTTCCAAGAATGGAAGAACCGCAGTGTCAGGTGCAACGTACGTAGGGTGCTTCTTGCTCAAAGCCGGAAGCTTAGAGCAGGTAAAGCCTCTACTCTTAAATGCGGAGGCTAGCATAGCCTGGGCCTTTGTGAGATCGAACACTATCTCTTCTTTAGGTTCGGTCTCTTCCTTCGAGGCAGGTTCGGAACGAAGCCGGACGTAACAGTCCGGGTAGGCCTCAAAGCTTGGGAAGAACTCCACATCTTCCAAAGGGACCGTGCCGATCTTATCACTGACAAAGATCCTGCCGGTCGCAATAACCATATGCTCTGCATACCTCCACGGGTTGGCATGAGAGCAAGCGGGGAGATCCTTGACCGAAATCTTCTTCGGCTCTCTGGATCCAATCATCGACCTGATGGACTCCTGGTTCTCCTTCAGCCTGTCGTCCATGACGGCTCTAATCAGCCGGATCAGTTCTTGAGTAGAAGAAGAAGGATCCGGAGTCGAGGAGGTAGACGGAATGGACATTTCCGTCGGTGTAGGAGTAGGAGGGGGATGGACGAGGGAGCAGCTCCTAGCTCCGACTCGGTGTACTCCACCTTGTCTTCGTCCTCTTCGGCTCCTTGAGCCATAAGCGTCTTCTCCGTGTCTTCCGAGACGTCTGAAATCTGTTCATCATCCTCGGAATCTAAACGACACTCGTGCATGGACTGAGCCATGACCACATCAGGTTCCACCGTAATTTGGACAGTGGGGATCACATCTTTTGGTACCACTGAGTCAGGGGAGGCCTTAGGGAACAATAGTGACCTCAGTTCTTCGGTGGCCAGGTACGGTCCGGTAGCATTTTTCTGAAAGCCACGCACCCACTTGCGCAGCTTTTCACGAGAAATGTCTCTAACCTCCGCTGAAGGAGGGTTATGGAAGGCCTCAACTAGGTGGGCCTGGCAGACCGTACAATCCAGTGGATTCCAAAACTTCAAATCCCCTTTCTTGTCTGCACAAGGGGCGTGAGTCCTGCAAGCCGTATGCCCGTAAAACTGCGGGCGTTTCACAGCGCAGAAGGCGAAATCACACTTCATCTGCTCCTCCTGTGGAAGAAAGAGAAAATGAGTATGGGGGAGTCATAAGAATGGCTCTTAAACTAAGTTAATATTAATCATTAATTTTAACTTAAAGAAGGTGTGATGCATAGAGAATGAAAACAGTAAAGGAGAACATGCTCCATGCATCTCGCCCGGCTGGTTACCATAAGCTTGGTCCCTGGATAATCCAAATGACCGAGGTCACTGGATATAGTTTCCTAGAATTCCAAGTATTTTGGAATTCCATGGAAAACCAAGGACAAGATTGGGATCGAATTCATTCGGTTCCCAGTTAAGGGCCAGAAGGCCTCATTTAAAAGGTAACTGCTTCTGGCAACCAGCCGTGCTAAGATGCACATAGCATGCTGGAATTAGAAGAATGCAAAGAGACAGCATGATCACTAATAGAGCAGTACTAGGTACTGATCTTAATAGCAGAGGCAGCTTATCTGTTTGCGATATAGGGCTATCATAGTCTTATGATAGCTACAGTAAGGGGGTGCAAGTATTCTTGACGCCTCCGGGGCATCCGGCAAGCCGCCAGCATGCCGGAGCTCGCTCCAGCATAGATTCTGGCATTAGGACAGACAATTTTCAAAAGTCAGTTAAATACCAGGGTGGCGGCCGCCGGCACAACGGCGGCACGCCGGCAGGGAGCGGCGGCTCCGGCAGTCGGAGGATGCCAGGTTGGTGACTGGGATAAGGATGGTAAAGGCTGTATCGGGTTGCCGGCAGTATATGCCGGCACTCCGGCGATCGACCGGCAAGCGGACGACTAGATAGGAGTAGGAGAGCCGCCGGTAGTAGCCGGCGGCAGCCGGCAGTCCCTCGGTACACGGGGGGCTGGCGGCAAGGTTAGGGAGAGTCACCAAGTAGGAGGCAGGTATTGCCGACAGTAGAGGCGGCAAGAGACCGGCACCCGGATAGGGAGAGAGACAGGGGGGAGGGGGGAAGGGATGTAGGAAGTACCATCAGGGTTCCAGACATCCCTCCCCCTCCCTGAGAGGGTGTACCCATGATAGAGGCAGGCTCTAACATCCATGAGCAGGGGTCACTAGGGACCGGGAGCAAGGTAGCCCAAGGGAGGGCTAGGGAACACCCAAAGAGGGGGGGGGGAGACTCCCATATGCAGAACTATACTAGTAACTAACCTTATAGGACACTATGAAGGTATATGTACCAGAGCGGACTGCACAAGGAAGCTCGGGTAGCCCTACTCTTCCACCCTAAGGAGGAGTTGTAGGACAGGGGACAGATGAGTATAAACTAACCTAAGCATAGGCTAGGCTATACAAGAGATAGGTGGGGAGGGAGAAGAGAGAAGTCTTCCCAGGAAGGGTTTCTGTACCAGAGCGGCCACTAAGGATAGGGAGGACACTCCCTAACCTAAGATCAGGCAGATCGGCTAAAACGGTGCAAGAGTACAGTTTCAGCATGGAACAGAGAAACCTTCCTTACCTAACCTAGAACAGGGCTAAGAGTCCTGAACTAGGAAAGGAAGAAGACATATCGCTATCGCAGGAAAGTCATAGACTATCCTAGCCATAGAGGTAGGCTAGCCTAACCTCACTCTCGGACGCAGCCCTAAAGGGGGTTCATTCCTTTAGGGAGGACAGAGAGGCGATATATACTCTATTAGACAATTAATCCCTTTACTCAGAAAAGGAATCAAGGCTAAATAGAGGGAATGCCAAGGCAGGGGATGAAGGAAGCATATAGGGGTCCTAATATTAGGTTAGGCTAGAAAGAGTCACTGACTAGCCTATCCCCTATATGGTCCCTGAAGGCGAAAACATTTGCATCACTGTCAAAAGTATTGTAAAATAATAATGCCACTATCTTCATAACTTAGTCTAGGATCACTAATAAATCATGCATGAACACTTGTATGTAGGCTCCTGGCCTGGGGGCTATAGTAGCCGACTGGTATGAGGTCAATCGATGACCGATAAAAAGCGTCTAAACACGATATAAAAGTTCCTAGCTATGAAGACTAAATAAACTAATGTATTCGATTAGTATATAATGCCGGAAACGTTGTTGTGGCTAACTAAATAAGACATGCATAACAACAACGACGCCATAAAATGGCGGGTCCGGTAGAGGCACAGCTCTGCCACAAAACAGCAATTATTTTGAAAAGTAATATTTACTTTACGGCCAGAGCTTAATTAAACAATACTGGAACCTTGTACTCAACTTTCCAGAAGAAGGCGAGGCTGAAGGTAACGACATAGCGAAGATGCAAAACGATAAAGTTAACACAGGGAAAATCCGTCTAAGTAGGGCAGCTACTAAACAAAGGATGAAGACGGGCGTGACGTCATTAGAGCAATGGCGTCCGTTTGTTTACGTCTCGAGTATCAGTAGTAGCCACGAGTGAGATTAGCTGTGGAACGGCTCCCAGCTATTCTCAGTCCTTACACACCGAAGCATTAACTCTGTTCGGGGTGAAGATAGCTATGTGGCGCGTTCAGACATGCGCGTCCCCTGTTGTATTACGATGTCTTAAAGGGAAACCTTTGAGATACTCGCTCCAGAAGTTAGAATTCTGTGATAACCTGTGGTTAAATTCTCTGGGAATATCTTAGTAGTCTTATACCCAAGGAAGCTACCAAAAAGGAACCTTCCATCAGGACGCCATGGCTTGAGCCCAAAAATATATATGTATGCATGTATTTATGTATATATGTAGGTATGTATATGTGTATACATATAAATATATATATACACACACACACACACATATATATATATATATATATATATATATATATATATATATATATATATATATATATATATATATATATATACATATATACATATTATTATTATTATTATTACTATCCAAGCTACAACCCTAGTTGGAAAAGCAAGATGCTATAAGCCCAGGGGCTCCAACAGGGAAAAATAGCCCAGTGAGGAAAGGAAATAAGGAAATAAATAAATGAAGAGAACAAATTAACAATAAATCATTCTAAAAACAGTAACAACGTCAAAACAGACATGTCATATATAAACTATTAACAGCATCAAAAACAAATATGTCATAAATAAACTATAAAAAGACTCATGTCCGCCTGGTCAACAAAAAAGCATTTGCTCCAACTTTGAACTTTTGAAGTTCTACTGATTCAACCACCCGATTAGGAAGATCATTCCACAACTTGGTAACAGCTGGAATAAAACTTCTAGAGTACTGCGTAGTATTGAGTCTAATATATATATATATATATATATATATATATATATATACATATATATATATATATATATATATATATATATATATATATATATATATATATATATATATATATATATATATACATATATACATATATATATATATATATATATATATATATATATATATATATATATATATATATATATATATATATATATATACATATATATATATATATATATATATATATATATATATATATATATATATATATATATATATATATATATATATATATATATACATATATATATATATATATATATATATATATATATATATATATATATACATATATATATATATATATATATATATATATATATATATATATATATATATATATATATATATATACATATATACATATATACATATATATATATATATATATAT
The DNA here is from genome assembly GCF_036898095.1 of Palaemon carinicauda. Lineage (NCBI taxonomy): Eukaryota > Metazoa > Arthropoda > Malacostraca > Decapoda > Palaemonidae > Palaemon > Palaemon carinicauda. The sequence continues at coordinate 36,882,906 of NC_090742.1, forward strand.
ATATATATATATATATATATATATACATATATACATATATATATATATATATATATATATATATATATATATATATATATATATATATATATATATATATATATATATATATACATATATATATATATATATATATATATATATATATATATATACATATATATATATATATATATATATATATATATATATATATATATATATATATATATATATATATATATATATATATATATACATATATATATATATATATATATATATATATATATATATATATATATATATATATATATATATATATATATATATATATATATAAAGTAGGAAGATGTGATGTAGTTCCAAGGGAAAAGTATGGGAAATATGTCTGGGTAATAAGCAAAGCTCTACCTCCAGTTTGTTTCTTCATTATGATCAGAGATAAATGTAAACAAAACATTGGTTGCCATTTTTTATCATGCGTTTTAGCGTGTTTAGGAATGCATGATATAAAATCACCTTTAATATTTGTGCCTGTTTTAGTTTAGGGTACTGTAGTACATGCATTAAGTGTTCTGTACATTAAAGGGTAGTTTGTTAACAGAACTACGTACAAGGGAAGGTTTTAAAAGTCTGAATATACATGTTGAATAAATAGGTAAATATGGTGTCACTACTTCGCGGATTTTCACCTATCGCGGCCGCGACTGGAACCTATCTACCGCGATAAACGAGGGTTCACTGTACATATAAGATTATGTTGAGCTATGCAAGATGGTATACGTGTGAGTTTCGATGATTTAGGTAGTCGATTCTCTCAGTGCCTAAGCTAGATTGTCTTGGGCCCTTGGTATGCTTTCTTGTTCTCCCTGTTTGCTCCCTTCTTTTCAGGGAAGGTGTGCAATCCCTTTTCCCTCTGTCTAAGCCTTGGGCTTAACCCTATTGGTTTATCCGAATTAACTTTCGATATAACTATATTGGGGTGTTACTGTACCTTTCTGTTCCAGTAAGTCTGGCATCAGAGAGGGGCAGAACGGCAGAGTTTTTTGGTCTGAGTCTGTGTTTGTCTGGCTTGGGGTAGAGTCTCCCTCGCTTGCCGGACACAGACGTAGGAGGCTTAGCCTCCTTCGGTCACTCTGGGAGGTTTCTGTACGATATGATTCCTTCTTTCGGTGACCCATCAGACTTGTCCCTGTTGCTGTGCCGGGTGTGGGGTTGAGCTCCCTTTCCCCGGCATAGCAACTCCTTCCGTGCTTTGGTTTGCTGGGAGGCGGCAAGTATTGCCGGCCTCCCTCCCCGGATCCCCCTTAGGCTGAGATGAGCTTTCTTGGCGGTGGGTGATCCTTAACTAATGCAAGGTTGGGCAGGACCCTCTTGTCCCTTTCCCCTCTTCCTTCCGTAATGTTTCATTACTGTCTGCCTTTCTACATCTGTACCTAGCATAGGTTGGATGTGGAGCTGGCTTGGTCCGTTGCCGGCCGGCAAAGGTCCTCTGTTCTCGAGTGCTGCCCGGTCCTCCCTTGGTCCCTAAACCACGCCTGGCTGTAGTGCAGTCGGCTGTGGTCAGGAAGCTTGAATTAGATTCTCCCCTTCCTGTCGGCACTCTTTCGGTTTGTCGGGCAGTGAGGTAGTATATCCTCTTAGCCCGGCATACATTCTGTTTTCTTCTTATGTGTTGTACCTTTCCGACTGCCGGCCTACGTGGCCGGCAGTCGGAGTTCTCTGGTTCTCTGCTGCTGGTTGGCGTCAGTTGTTGACCTTTGCCGGCCAGCTATTGTCTCGCCCTTGTCTGCCGGTTGCTACGAGCAGTGGCTGGCAGCTGGGTGCTGCCTTGTGTAGCTGCTGGCCGGCAATCATTGCCGGCCGACTTTGGCTGTTGCCGATCGGCAGTTACTGCCGGCCGGCGCATGCATTGGAACCAGCGTTCTGCCGTCTTTTAGCTGTCAAGTCGTATACTTTAAAGCTATTTATGGTGTGCGCCAGCCGACCAGTGCCGGCCGGCGCACTATCTTCTATACTGTACGAGTATTCTTCAGTATAGCATATACTGTAGGAAGAAAACTATAGTATAGTATTGGTACAACACTGTCTTTTCTAACACGATTGTGTTGTCTTGCACGACCCGTTGCTGTTGGCCTTACAGATAACAAAGTGAGTTCTATCTTGTCTACTATCCGGTATTTCAAAATCATTCCTTAGGTGGGAGCTACACCTATTTCCTTTGGAAATTTTCCATTGGTTAATCTAGCATAGATTAACCATACGATTTTAATATCTGGAAGGCTACAACAATTGGTTGTGCGGGAAATACAAGGATGTGTCTTTCCTTTCCGATTTGCTATGCTACTGTGCATATCCAGTGATACGTAGTTCACTTGATACTCATGGAAATTTCTTCTCTTTACAGGAGGACCATCCGTAGTGCGGATGTGTTTTCTGCAACGTCCGCAGTAGGACTTCTGCGGACATGGGTTTTGTAGGAGGCGTGCGGCATGCGCTGTCTCCACGGATGTTCTCCGGTATTGGGTCCCTCAGGTATGTTTCGTATGCACTAACCTATTTATTGAGGCTTTTGCTTTTCGCTTCGCTCAAAATCCGTTTTTGTCTCCCCTAGAACGGTGGATTCAAGGGATATAGCTAGGGAGAAGCTTCGTACCTGGGTGAGGGGCTTTCAGAAGATCACCTCTGGACCTTATCTTCCAAGTGAGAAGATGAGGGCTTCCTTTTCCCTAGGGCATCAACTGTTACAGTGATTCCCCAGCCTCAAGAGGAGGTCCCCCTAATTTCAGATCCCGGTGGATGCTGAAGTCGCGGTCGCCTTGCTTAGCATCCAGTTGGACGACAGGATGTCAGACGTGTCCGAACGTCTGGAGGAAGACCTCCTGGCAGAAGGCCAGGATGAAGTTCGAGCTCCGGACAAGGTAGCGGAAGAGGCCGAGAGATGTCGGCTGCTCCGGTTCAGGTCCTTGAACCTGCTCCCTCAACATCGTCTGCTCTCTTAGTAGAGCAGGCCCTCCCCTCCATTGTTGGCTTGATCCAACAAAGGCATATGGAGAAGAATGGGAAGGCAGCTGCATTGTAACTGCAGGGGCATATCCGGACTGCTATGTCCGGTTGAGGGAGGTACCAGCTTCAAAGGAAGAGACAGAGCCGGAGGAGGTCGTAGTGATAGACCATGCTAGGCTCATGCTTTGCTTTCATCTTCGATGAAAGAGAGGGGCTTCATGAACTCAAAGGTAGCTGTATTTGAGTAAGAGGCTCCCTTCCTTTGTGTCCTCTCCTGCCAGAGCCTTCCCCCCTTTTGCTGAAAGGATTTGCGGCGGTTTTGAAAACAGTCGATGCTGGCAAGCCTTTCCCCTCCCTGGAGGAGTGTAAACCCTTGTTGCTGGCCTTTAGAAAGGAAGATTAAGTAAGCAATACAAGGACTGGAAGGACGTCCATCTTACCTTCTCAGTCCAGATGTTGGAGGCGGACTTTGCCGGATGTCGGTTCGGCGAGATCCTCTCTAAGCTGTCTGGCTTTCTTTTGCGGAGAGAACTCGAGACAAAAGAAAGACTGGCTGCCTCTTCGTCTCTTCAGTCCACTTTTGAGACGATGACAAGTGACCCCAAGGTCCATGAGATGTTCATGGTTGTGATCAAGACTCATCTGGCCACTGTGACGAAGGATCTTTACAGCTCCGTCAGGGCGAAGAGAGCCGGTAGGGAGTTCGTGTTCGCCCGGGCTACGATGAGGCACGAGCCAAGGAAACTATTCTCCTCCAACAGTTGGGACAAAGACCTTTTCCCTAGTGAATCGGTCAAAGAGGTTGATAAGGCCGCCACGGAGGATAGAAATCTTCTCCAGGAGTGGGGCCTGTCTACTAAGAGAAATTCTTCCCTGGATGGGGGTCCCCAACCTATGAGGAAGACTAAAAGGATTAGGATACTTTCTCGGCCAGCTAAGTCAGGTAGACAACAGCAGCAACAGCATTTGCTGATGCCTTCAGTGCCCCAGATGGTGGCACAAACCCCGACCACACTTCAGTGGGTTCCCCAATCCGTGTCGACACAGTCTCCGGCATTCAACCCATCGTTCGAGGGTCAGTCAACTTCCTGTCGAGCAAGCCTAGAGGAGCAGCCAGAGGTTCGTCTAGGCGCCCCTCAAGGAGAAGGGGTTTCATGGGTGGTCACGGTCAGAGAGGCAAGACCTCAGGACAACAGTCCGAGTGAGATGATATTGGTAGGAGGGAGTCTCCAGCGCTTTCGAGATCGGTGGACCTTCGATCCCTTGGTCCACAGCCTACTCAAGAATGGACTGGACTGGAGCTGGTACAGCACTCCATCCCCATACCCTCGGGGTTTTTCCGACACTCCACCCCCGTTCTGGAGGAGTTCATTCAAGAACTGTTAGAGGAAAAGTGATCCGAAGGGTAAAGTCCATCTAATTCCAAGGGAGGCTGTTTTGTGTTCCCAAGAAGGACTCGGAAAACTCGAAGTCATTCTGGACTTGTCGCCACTCAACAAGTTCATAGCGAACTACAGGTTCAAGATGCTAACACTGCAACACATAAGGACCTTACTGCCCAAGAGGGCATTTACCGCCTCCATAGATTTGTCAGACGCCTATTGGCACGTTCCAATCAATCGTCGATTCTCCTCCTACCTAAGGTTCAGGCTACAACGAAGACTATACGCCTTCAGAGCCATGCCTCTCGGGCTAAAAATAGCCCCAAGGATTTTCACGAAGCTTGCGAACGTAGTTCTCAGTCAATTACGCCTAAAGGGAATTCAGGTAGTAGCCTACCTGGATTTCTGGCTGGTGTGGGCAGCATCCAAGACAGAATGCTTGCAAGCTTCCCTGTATGTGATCCATTTCCTAGATTATCTAGGGTTCAAGATCAACAGAAAAAGTCTCGACTTTCTCCATCTCTAAGTTCCGGTGGTTGGGAATCCACTGGGACCTAATGTCACACCGTTTTCTCCGTCATGGCGGAGAAAAGAAAGGAGATAGCTGGTTCTGTCAAGAGACTTCTAGATTCCGTATGGATATCAGATGCGAACTGGAGAGTGTACTGGGGTCTCTCCAGTTTGCTTCGGTGACAGACCCGGTGCTAAGAGCACAGCTAAAGGATGCAACCGGAGATTGGATTAGTTATGCATCAGATGCGCAAAGAGATCTGAGAAGACCAGTTCCGCTTTGTCTAAATACTCTTCTCAGGCCTTGGTCCCAAGCCAGACTTCTTATGAAGTCGGTTCTTCTTCATCCACCTCCCCCGTCGGTGACGATTCACTCAGACGCCTCGAAGGAGGGATGGGGAGTTTACTCTCTTCAGAAAAAGGCCCAAGGTTCTTGGTCCAGTCTATTCAAGACCTCTCACAGTCACTTTCTAGAGGCCATGACAGTCCTTCTTTCCTTAAAGAAAGTCTCCCCGCGTCGCTCGATCCACATTAGGTTGGTGCTGGACAGCGAGGGAGTTGTGAGATGCTTGAATCGACAAGGATCAAGGTCACCACCTCTCAACCAGGTGATGATGGCCATCTTCCGATTTGGGGGAAGAAGAAGTGGTACCTGTCAGCAGTTCACCTTCAAGGAGTCCGCAATGTGACAGCGGACGCTCTATCCGGGTTCACACCGATAGAGTCGGAATGGTCCCTAGACGCAGGATCATTCTCTTTCATTCTGAGTCAAGTCCCAGAACTGCAGATAGACCTCTTTGCGACGAAAGACAACAAGAAGTTGCCCCTGTATGTGTCCCCGTACGAGGACCCCTTTGGCGGAAGCAGTGGACGCGATGTCCCTCGACTGGAACAGATGGTCCAGGATTTATCTGTTCCTTCCTCACAACCTTCTGTTGTGGGTCCTCAACAAACTGAGATCATTTAAGGGAGTAGCGGCAGTAGTGGCCTACAAGTGGCCGAACAGTGTGTGGTTCCCTCTGGCATTGGAACTACGGTTGGAGTTTCTACCGCTACCAGATCCAGTTCTGACCCAGCGAGTCCAGAAGTCAATTGTCTGCGCTTCATTACAGAAAACCCGGACCCAGCAGCTCATGATTTTCTCTCCTTAACAGGTGAGAAAGTGTTTCGGGATTTCGAAAGCCAGCATAGACTTCCTAGAGGATTATAAGTGCAAATCTATTAGAAGGCAATATGAGTCATCTTGGAGAGAATGGGTAGCCTTTGTCAGGCGAAGAATCCGCAGGAGATCACGACGGACTTCTGCTTATCTTTCTTCATCCATCTCCATGGTTATGGATCGGCGGCTAACACGATTTTAACGTGTAGGTCTGCTTTGACAAGACCCATTCTATATGCCTTCCAGGTCGACCTCACTAACGAGATCTTTTATAAAGTTCCGAAAGCCTGCGCTAGGCTCAGACCTTCAGCACCTCCAAAGCCCAATTCATGGTCTTTAGAAAAGTTCTTCATTTTTGCTTCGCTGTTGAACAATGAGGAGTGTGCGTTAAAGGATTTGACCCATAAGTTATCCTCCTTTTTGCACTCGCGTCCGGGGCCAGGGTTAGTGAGATCGTACCCCTCTCGAGAGAGGAAGGTCGTGTTCAGTTCCTGGATGGGGAGAACTGAACCTGTTTCCGGATCCTACGTTTCTCACCAAGAACGAGTTACCTACCATCAGGTGGGGTCCCTGAAGAATCTGCCCTCTGAAAGAAGATGCATCTCTATGTCCAGTAGAATGCCTAAAGGTCTATCTTCGTAGAACTTCAGACTTCAAGGGTGGTCAACTGGTCAGGGGAGAAACGTCAGGCTCAAATTTATCACTGAAACATATCTTATTCGCAGAGCGGATCCTGACTGTTCACCCACAGGTCACGATCCGAGGAAAGTTGCTTCATCCTTAAACTTCTTTAGTTGTAGGGATTTTGAACATCTTCGTTCATACACTGGCTGGAAGTCTTCCAGAGTGTTCTTTCGTCACTATGCAAAGCAAGTGCAGCAACTAAGAGGTTCTGTGGTAGCAGTGGGTTGCGTCGTTAACCCTGCTGTTTAACTCTGCGAGGAACAGTAGTTTTAATTGGGACAATTAATTCCAGGGTGAGTTTGTAGCCACATGCTGTACTACAAACTATGTGAGGGCACTAAGTGACCCACGTTGACTGTTCCACTTTCAAAGGTGAACCTAGCATAAGTGCAAACATGCGTGCCGAGCGTTTCTAACGCTAATGTGACTGATTAATAATACAGACTTTTGACTTTGATACTTTGGTATCTTAAAAGTGGCTCCAATGTTTTTCTTTCAGATAAACAAGTTTCTGTTTACTATCATACTTATGCTTAAAGTTTTGGTTATCCTCCTCTTATATATATATATATATGATTGTGGTTAACCTGTCTGTTTATTGTCTGTCAATAAACTGGTTCTTGAGAACCTTGCGTCTCCTTCACCTGTGAGCATTCATTCTATGTATATTTATCCGGGGATAATTCTAATAGAATGTTCCTTTATGCAAGCTAATATTGCATTGGTTTATGCTTTCCCTTAGCTGGAGGACTCCATCCCATAAAGGGATGGTGGCGGATTTACGAGTTTCCTCCTAGGCGGATATAAACCTTTGTCCAATACGTGTATTGAGCGGAGGACTGGTCGATATTTCATATTGACACAGTGATTCTTTTCAAACTTCGCTTTACCTAGTATAGGGTGGGACCACTATACTCGCTTGCCTGGGGTTCATACATAGATATATGTACTCTTCGAGACTTTCCCAGAGTCTAGTAGGACTCTTCCCTGTTGGGGGCAGGAAGCTCTATCATGGTTTATGATTAGTTGAAAAGATGTATGACGGTAACATCTTAGGTCTCTAGGTCGCGTTGACTGGGGGAAATACTTCTGAGGAGTACGGCACATTTTGAGAATCCACAGATACAGTAATGCTCTGGTATACTTCCATCAGGACGACATGGCTTGAGCCCAAAAAACGGATTTTGAGCGAAGCGAAAAATCTATTTTTGGGTAAGATGGCCATGTCGTCCTGATGGACCCGCCCTTCCCTTTCTATGAAAGGGCCGTAGGACCCCTCCCTACATACAGTATCTGTAGCACCTCGTGTTTCGCTACAAGGAATGCAGATGGCGCCAGAATCTGCGCAGGGCACGCTTACGAAACGGGAGAAGAGAGGGCCTTACGAACGGCTCTCCCCTTTTCTTTCTCGTTTTCGTTTTCTTGCCATTTGACCCCTACGTAATGTTAACTCTGTTCGGGGTACAGATTGCCATGTGGCGTGTCAAGAATACGTCCTCTGATTTTATGCGATATCCCTGGCTCTTTTATTAGGGATATTCGCTCCAGGAGTTAGAATTCTGGGTACCTTAAGGTAAATTCTCTGGGAATATCGCCGTAGTTGTAATATACCCTAGGAAGCTACCTTAGAGGAACTTCCATCAGGACGACATGGCCATCTTACCCAAAAATAGATTTTTCGCTTCGCTCAAAATCCGTTATATCTCACCCGCCTTTATTAGGCCTCTTCGATTAGCTTTCCATTTATACTAAACATCGAGATAAATTTTATGTTTTTGTTTATATGCGGCCTTTACCTATTCTTTGTAGGCGGTCCTAACTTGGAAAACGAAGTTAAACAACGTTGAGCCCATTCAACTTTTATTTTTGTTTAGATTAAAACAGTTGCTCTGTAAGAGTGATGAGATGAATATTTTTTAGAAAATATTTTAAGAAATTTATTCTTTGAATAGTCTTCGTGCTGTTTTTCAAAGATGAACTAACGTTTGGTTTATTTATGCTACGCAGTTTGCGCTCTATCGTTACGATAGAGAAAGAGAGAATCACGGTTTCACTTTGCAGAAAGAGTAAATCGATTTTGACGTTTTGTTCATTCTTCTTTCAAACTGAAGTTTTTTAGATACTAATTTAAAGGAACATGTTAATTTTCAATTTCTTAGTCCTCTCAGTTTTTTCCTTTAGTCAAATAACCTGTTATTGACGAAGGGTGAGTGGGCCATTCTCTTGTGAGTGACAAGAGAGAGAGAGAGAGAGAGAGAAAGAGAGAACAATCCGATCTTTATTCTCGTCCCAAGTCTCTGTACAAGGAGTTTGGGAGCGAGTAACGTTGTTCTCGATTCAGTTTTTTACTCTCGTCCCAAGTCTCTGTACGGGGAGAGAGGATAAAACGTTTTAGTTTTTATTCTCGTCCCAAGGCACTGTACGGTGAGAGATTGAAAACGTAGTCCTTAGTGAACTAGTGTTTAGTCTCATCCCCAGTCACTGATCTTTTTAACTTTATATATTTCTGTTTTATTCGATATATATGTATATGTTTATTGATTTTTGCTGTGTGTTTCATTTTGTACTAATGTGCTTACATTATACGACTCATTTCGCAATTCTAACCTTTTGATTTAAGGGAGAATTGCGTGCTTCAGGTAGAAATCAGTTTTATTCATGTCTAATGTGAAATTATTAAAAAATGCGATATCAGTGAAGTAACTGCAAAAAACATGTTCTGTGTTGCGGAGGGTTCGTTTGTTCGTGCTTGTCACTTGCCTAGTCCGAGACCTCTTTCAGGCTCCCCTGCACCAGGGAGAAGGAATGTCATAGGACCTAAGGGAGTGAGGAGTGTAAACCAACGAACAGACATTCCCTCAAAGGTATCAGACGTTGCTCGTCAAGCACGTCCTAGCCATAAGACAGGAGAGACGAAGTTTCTCCTCGTCTTCCGATGATTCGTCTCTTTAAAAGCCTGGGCGTAAAGTTTCGAGACGGTTGAAACGTTTATTAGTTCCTTCAGAACAAGTTCAATGTCCTAGCTGTAGTCATAATAAGAGTCCCGTTCATAGCGATGACGTTCATGTACAGACGTTTCTGCCACAGACTCGACGTGACGTTGAGCGGTAGACACCGTAGACACAACGTGACGTCGAGTGTCAGTCACCGTAGTCACGATATAGCATCGATCAGCAGTCTCTGCTGTTACTACGTGATGTTTGAACGTCAGCCACCGCAGTCACAGGTTGATCCGAAGTTAAGTGTTTTGCAAGATATGCTGTTAAAGCTTTCTTCTTTAATAGAAGCTTTCGATCCTGTTCCTGTGCGAAAGGATCCTTTGCTTTTTGTACGTCACGGTGCTGGGATAAGTGATTCGGGTCTTCAACCTTCTAGACGAGCTTTGTTACGCCACGCTGACGTTATCCCTAGTGACAGCTTTGCTGTTAAACGAGATGCGGAGCATAAATCTCGATGTAACTTTGATCGCTTTGAACGGCAGCCACCGCAGTCACAGCGTGACGTTGAGCTGCAGACACCGCAGACACGACTTGACGTTGAGCGGTAGACACCGTAGACATGACGTGACGTCGAGGGTCAGTCATCGTAGTCACGATATAGCATCGAACAGCAGTCACCGCTGTTACTACGGGACGTTTGAACGTCAGTTACTTCTGTCACGACGTGTAGTAGAATAACATTCTCTGCAGTCACAACGTGACATCGACCCTCCAACTTTAACTTCTGTTCATATACAAGTTGATGTAGCCTGTCAGGCTTTTCCTTCACGTCATTCTGAATATAAATCTCCTTCTCGCAAGACTTTAGATTTATCAGATGATGTGCCTTCTGAAGAAGTTGATGACCCCCTTTCAACTAATGTACCTTTGGGGAGTCATTCAGAAGAGGAGTAACCTAGGGTGGTCCAACAATCCCTTGTATTTTAATTATGAATTTTTTTAGTGAAATTTTGTCCTACTCTTTTTGTAACGGCTTCTCCGCCGTCTGAGTTTACTCTTGGCATGACTTTCTTCGACTCCTACATTTACGAAGTCAGTTCTCTCTTGTTCTTCCAAGAGGGCCATGCTCTTACTGGGAGACTGGTTGGAATCCAGGAGGAGTTTAGGAAAGTCTGCTTTTGCTTTTCCTCCTTCTTAATTAGCTTCTCGCTCGGGCGTCTGGTGTGACACAGGAGAAGCTCGAGGAGAAGTTCTCGGCTTGGGAGTACCTGCCTCTGCCCAGGGAGACTTCTTAAGCCTAGTGGACTCTCCTCGTCGTCTAGCCATGAGATGCTCCAAGATTTTATGGTCTGCTTCAGAGCTAGACCATCTCCTGTTAGGAGTTTTTTCGAGCGTTTGAAGTTTTTATTTGTTGGATTGGTCACTGGGAGCCTTAAGTAAGAAGGTCTCTCCAGCTGTCAATGTATTGCTGTACAATTATGTCATGCATGAACAAGGCTATCAGGGATGGCTCCAATGATCTGGCAGCCACGTTCACTGCAGGAACAAGGCTATCAGGGATGGCTCCAATGATCTGGCAGCCACGTTCACTGCAGGAGTACTTAAGATGTAAGTGCGCTCAATGTGTTCATTGTCAAGACAAACTTCACGATGAAGACTACCAAATCTGTCTTGGCAGCAGTAAGGGAAGGCGACTGGATGGTCTCTCTCGACCTTCAGGATGCATACTTCCACATCCCGATTCATCCAAACTTTCAACAACATCTGAGGTTTGTGGACGGGAAAGTAATGTACCAATTTCGAGCACTGTGCTTCGGCCTCATTCCTGCTCCTCTTGTTTTTGCAAGGCCCTTGCAAAATGTAGCAAGCTTTCTACATTTTTTGAGGATTCAGAGCCTCCCTTTATTTTGACGACTGGCTAATCAGGGCGTCGTCATTAAATCGCTGTCTGGAGAGCCTCTAATGGACATTAGACCTAACCAAGGAGCTAGGTCTCGTAGTGAACGTAGAGAAGTCGTAACTTACAGTACTCCATCCCAGACTATTCTTTATTTGGGAATGGAGATACAGTGTCGGATTTTTCGGGCCTTTTCGTCTCCCACAAGAATGGAACAAGCTCTGTTAAAAGTCCTTCACTTGCAAGAGAAAAACAGTTGCTCTGTAAGAGTTTGATTGAGCCTCGTGGGAACTCTTTCATCGCTGGAGTAGTTTATCTCTCTGGGGAGACTCAACCTTTGCCCTCTCCAATTTCACCTAAACCATTGGAACAAGGAGAAGGGCTTAGAGAGTATCTCTTTCCCAATCTCCAACTCAGTCTAGACATGTCTGACTTGGTGGGACAGCAACATCAGACTTCGAGAAGGTTTTTCTCTTGCGATCAAGAACCCAAACCATGTGTTGTATTCAGATGCATCGGATTTGGGTTAGGGAGCTCCACTGGACAGTCTGGAATGCTCGGGTCTTTGGTCCACGGATCAGAAGGAACTCCATTTAAGGCAAGTAACATCTCTCCTTTGGCGAGATTTGTGCAAGGAAAAATGAATGTCTTGGCGGACTGCCTCAGCAGAAGAGGACAAGTCATCTCCATGGAGTGGACGTTGCACAAGACTGTGTGCGAGAAGCTATGGATGACATGGGGTCAACCCACCATAGATCTTTTTGCGACTTCACTGACAAAGAGGCTCTCGACTTACTCCTTTCCAGTTCCAGATCTAGAGGCAGCCCACATAGACGCTTTCCTGCTGGACTGGTCTCACCTGGACGTTTATGCCTTTCCACCTTTCAAGATCCTAAACAAGTTGCTGCAGAAGTTCACCTCTCACGAAGGGACCAGGTTGACGTTGGTTGCTCCACGCTGGCCCGCGAGAGAGTAGTTCACAGAGGTACTTCTATGGCTGGTAGACGTTCCAAGAAGTCTGCCGTTGCGGATGGATCTCTTGCGACAGCCTCACGTAAAGAGATTTCATCAAAGCCTCCCCACGCTTCGTCTAACTGCCTTCAGACTATCGAAAGACTCTCTTGAGCTCGAGGGTTTTCGAAGGAGGCAGCTAGAGCAATCGTGAGGGCTAGAAGATCCTCTACCATCAGGATCTATCAGTTGAAATGGGAGGTATTTAGAGACTGGTGCAAGTCCTCCTCTATTTCCTCTTCCAAGTGCCTCTGTAGCGCAGATTGCGGATTTTCTGCTTTATCTGAGAAACGGTCGCTCCCTCTCTGCATCCACCATTAAAGGCTACAGAAGCATGTTAGCTTCTGTTTTCAGGCATAGGGGTTTGGATCTTTCTAATAACAAAGATCTCCAAGATCTGCTTAAGTCTTTCAAGACTTCCAAGGAGCGTCATATTTCGACTCCTGCTTGGAACTTGGACGTGGTCCTACAGTTCCTTATGTCAGACAGGTTTGAACCATTAAATTCAGCCTCCCTAAAGGATCTTACCCTCAAGACACTTTTTTTGGTGAGCTTGGCTTCGGCTATAAGTGTTAGTGAGATACATGCTTTTAGCAAGAACATCGGCTTCTCCACTAATAAAGCAGTATGCGCTCTTCAACTTGGTTTTTTGGCCAAGAATGGACTTCCGTCTCGTCCTTGGCCTAAATCATTTGAAATCCCCAGTCTTTCTGAGATTGTGGGGAATGAAGTTGAAAGAGTGCTGTGCCCCGTTAGAGCTCTTAAATTTTATTTATCCAGAGCTAAACCGCTACGAGGCTGTTCAGAGGCTTTATGGTGCTCCGTTAAAAAGCCCTCTTTGCCCATGTCTAAGAATGCGTGGTCTTATTTTATTAGACTTTTGATTCTGGAGGCACACTCTCATTTAAGTGAGAAGGATCGTAATTTACTTAAAGTCAAGGCTCATGAAGTCAGAGCGATAGCAACTTCAGTAGCGTTTAAGCAAAATAGATCCATTAAAAGTATTATGGACGCGACCTTTTGGAGAGCAAGTCGGTATTCGCTTCATATTACTTGAAAGATGTCCAGACTCTTTATGAGGACTGCTACACACTGGGACCATTCGTAGCAGCGAGTGCAGTAGTGGGTGAAGGCTCTGCCACTACATTCCCTTAATCCCAATATCCTTTTAATCTACTCTTGCAATTTTTAATCTTATTTTGGGTTGTACGGGAGACTAAGAAGTCTTTCGCAATCTTTTTGATTTGGCGGGTGGTCAAAATGTTGTTTCTTGAGAGCGCCCAGATTAAGGGTATTGATGAGGTCCTGTTATAGGGGTGTTCGCCCTGGATATAACAGCTCCTGGGAGTCTTTCAGCATCCTGAGAGGATGGCTGGGCTTCGTGAGGAAAGCGGACTAATGAGGCAAAGTAATCATCAGAGTCAGCTTCCTTACCAGGTACCTATACTTAAGTTTGTTTTTTGTGAAATATTTGTCAAAAACTCTTGAGCATATACGCCTTTATTGTTATAATACTGGTCTCTACCCACCACCATGGGTGTGAATATGCTATTTATATATTCACTGGCTAAGTTTAATATTTAAAAATGATATTTTCATTATAAAATAAATTTTTTAATATACTTACCCGGTAAATATATAATATTAAAGGCCCTCCCTTCATCCCCGATAGAGACCCTGCGGACTGAGAAGAACTGGAGTGTTTTAGAAGTATATGCGGTATCTGGCCGATAGTCGGCGCTGGTGGGCACACCCGCTACCTTCATGGCGATCGCTCGCGAGTTTTTTGGAATCTGTCGGGCCGTCGGAGACGTCAGCTATTTATATATTCACCGGGTAAGTATATTCAAAAATTTATTTTATAATGAAAATATCATTTTTACTATGGATATATATTATGTTTCAGTGCCAGCTTGAATTTAGCCATAAATATTTTACACAAGGTGTCAATGACCATCCGCAAGTGGGTGGAGACCAACCTCCCTGCTCACACATTCACCCAGTGAGTTCATCCACTTTTGTTTTGGCTACAGTTGAGTGCAAACGTATCGTCTTTCTCTTCCGGATTCACTCCTTTTTATCTGACTGTAAAACTTTAAAAGATTCTCTTTCTAGGTGCGCTTGGTTTTAAGGATTGCGATCATGCGTGTTGGCCCTGGAATATGTGGCGCGTTTATATCGGCCATGGAGACAGAATTTACCCTTCGTGTAGACTACACTTTTGCACAAAGGCTTCCTGCGTTGAATGTCGGGAATGGTCATTTTCCCAGTGGGAGCAGTACTGTAGGCAGAGGTAGAAGTCTGAAAGGGGTTCTTTGCTTTCAGGTTCATCCCCAACATCAAAGAAGTCCCAGACAACCTTCCGGCCCGGCAGACCCTGCTCCTTCCACTAGTAAAACAGTGGCGCATTCCACCTGTAAGGGGTTTACCTCTCTTGATGCTCTGCATCAGTTGTGGCCTTCCTTGGAACATTTGGGTTCCCCCACAAAGGAATGGCTGTTAGAGGTGTTGAAGCTTGCGGCAGCAGGAATGCACAGCTGCTTCCGTAGGAATTGGTCTTGACCTTCCCCATTGAGCCTAGCGTGCTCATCTCCAGGATGAGTGTGCATGCCGAATCTTCTGGGGACGCTGGGTTCTCTCAGTCTGAGGTTCTTCATTAAGCTCAACCTTGCAAGGATGGTCAACGCTCTCACCAAAGATGGTTTGGGCCTTTTTTGCCAGAACTTTTCTCAAGTGTTGGGTCTTTGGAATCCAGGGGGATCCAATGCTTGGGGTAGGACTCTTGGCTTTTGGCCAGAAGCCCATCTTTACAGATATGGGGAGGATGATTCTATAGTTTCTTGGTCTCGATCCTAACAGGCACGTTCAGCTTACACCAGTGCCTCTATATCTGTTTTAGTGCTATCCTTCAGGTAGGGTATGGAGTGGACCATCGGGAAAGTATACTCTCATGGTGCCGATAGTGGAGAGTGTAAATTTCCTTTCCAACATGTGATGCCTTAATGTTCTCAAGAAGGTGAATCAAATAATTTTAAATCTCTCATTACCCTTTTATTTTTTCTTATGAATTCTACTGACAACGACACCCCCATCTCCTGGATATGCTGATTTGCCCCCGGCACTGTTGACGACCTCTGGCAATGCATTTAAAGAAAATTCCATTGATGACTTAGGAACTAAAAAGGACTTTGTTCCGTAACTGAAATACAAACCACGCTATTTACATGGGGTAATTACTTCGGCTAAGCTGAATGACGAGCCATAAAGTTTTAACGAGGGTTTCCTACCCCACCGCTAGTTAGCGGGGGGTAGGGAGGGGCAGCTAGCTACCCTTCCCCCCTCACACACACCGGTGAATAGTTCACTTTACTTTTGGCTCGGAGAGACGACAGACCTGTCTGCGCTCTCCTCCTTTTTGACTGCCATAATTTGTTTGCTTTCTCTTTTCAGTGTGTGTGTGAAGTTGGCCTCTATTACTCATCATGCGTACGTGCCCTGGACTTTCTGGCCGCCCTTGTGGTACCTTTATGTCGGCCGTGGACACGGATCCTCACTCTTTATGCCCTCTGTGAAGGGGCCAACGGTGTGATAGGTCTAACGTGTGTATTGAGTGTAGGGAGTGGTCTACCTCCCAGTGGGCGAGGTTTGCCCGGCGACGTAAGAAGGAGGCTAAAAGGGATCTTTCTCCTTCGGAGGTTTCTCGGAAGAGAGAAAATCCCAAGACTTCTTCTTCCGCCGCCCTTTCCTCCTCCGAAGCTCCCACACGTGCGGCCTCTTCCGAGAGGCCGGCGAGTGGTAGCGTAGACCGTAATGTTGTTAACCGACCCCGGGGTGAGGGAGAGGCCGTTGCCTCCCATAGCGAGGCGGCTGCCCCTCCCCCCCGCCGGAGGAGGGATTTGTATCTAATAATGATCTTTTTCAGCTTTGGTCTTCCTTGGGGCTGCAGGGTTCGCCCTCCAAGGAAGCCCTGTTTGACATGATCAAACTGGGTGCGGCTGTCAAACAATCGCCAACTTCAGCGGAGATAGTTCTAGAGAGAGAGAGGCTTCAGCCTTTCAGACCCACTGGTTTTGCTATGACATACCCCTGGCTCCTCCCCCAGACAGCCGTAAGCGGGCACAAACCACGCCCATCGGGGCGGAGCAACCAGAGACATGTGAGTTGACAGGAACCAAACCGCCATATTTGAAGTTAACAGGACACAGGTAACACCTGTTACACCTCACCATTACTACAACCCTCCCCTAAGTATTGTTACGAGGGACAACGACTTAATCAACCAATTAAAATGTCCAAAAAAGTCGTAGTATCAGCAGATGTGCATAATCTTAGCGAAACTAGTGATGATGACCATATTCTACCGGCACAACCCAAAAAGAAGAGATGTCCCAAAACGGAAGAAACCAGCCAGGAACCTTCCAACAGTGAAATTCTTCAATTGTTATTATTACAGAATCAAACATTAATGAAACTAGTGGAGAAAGGGTAAGGTTTAATATTCTGTTTTTATATAAAAACGTCTTGGATAGCAGCGGATATAGACTGATGACGTCACAAGCATGGCAGTAAAAGGTAAACAATGAGCCGGAACGGACCGTGCGGTAGGGATAATCGTAAAAGTTTGAAAATAGATAAATTTCGAGACCGAAGTACATTATCATATAATCCTAAACATTATTAGGGCTAGATACTTATATGCCAAAGGTAATTTATGTAGTAAGGTGAGGTGTTAACTAGGTTTGCCTTTCGTTCCAAAGAGCTGAGTAGCCTAACTAGCCTAACTTTTTCTAACTTTGAGTTTAACATACTACGTCAATTTAGGCTACCTATTAGCCGCTGCTTTCGCCTATCCCACCGAGATCCTATCGTCGACATTTAACTGGAGGGGTTCCTGTCAAAGGCGGTATAATTGCGCCTACCTCAGCTAATGGGTAGAATTTTATATCACACTCGTTTCCTTTCGATATAATGGTTTACCCCTTACCATGAGGAACTGCATCTTAAGAATTTCTGACAGGTCGGCTATATAAATAATATAAGATTATTATTATTACTATAGAGGCTATATAGTTTTAAGCATGGGATATTAGTGAGAGGATGCTGATTGACCTGAATTAACCGATGAAGGCCATTTGAGCCTAGAACCCGATTGCCTGGCTTCAGCCTTCTAGGTCTGCTGCTGTCCAACCTGATTTGTAAATTCATGAGCCATATTATAGACATCAGTTAAACTTTTATTATCAAATTTGAGTCTAGGTTTTCACTCCTATTGCAGAGGTGGTTCGACTGCAAAAAGGAATGACAATACTCCTCCTCCTAAGCGCCCTCGCCGTAAAGTAGATTTACCTGAGAATGCAAATGAAGAATTATTTACAACTTATAATGAAGATAGTAGTGACTATGAAGAATTTAACCCACTTACCTTTAACAAACCTATTCCTACTTATATATCTAACAATTTCAATGCTGTGCCCTCCATTCATAGAGATGGGAAAATACAATTAAATGACTCCCTAATTGCACTAACATTAAGTGAAGGAGACAAGAACTCTCATGATCAATTCTTTGTTTGTAATCATAATAAAGAACTTGCAGACCTTTTCAAATTGATAAATTTGCCAAAGTTGAACTTTTGGCCAAGTGGCAGGTTGTTCAATGAAGATTTCAAGAAGAAATTTCACTTTGATATTGAAAACATTAAAATGGCTATATCTTCTTTTCAAGGGCATGCAGCTCTGGCGGCAATTAGCTTACCCCTCTAAGATTAACGATATTGATTTCATTACTAAAGTGATAATTGGGCCTTTCAGGAATATTGATCCAATTAAAAGTTTAATCCTCTCATTCAGAAGTAGAACTTTACCCAGGAACCTTCATTTAGATACCAGAGATGCTATTATTAAAGCTGAAACTAATGATATATGGGTTTTATCAGATGATTAAAGGAAAGCTATTGCTTCGTGCTTTCGAGGCGGTCCCCTTCCTAGAGGAGGGGACATTAGCTCTAGAGGTGGAAGGTTCAACTTTGGCAAGCATCAGGGCTACCCCAGAGAGAAATTCAACTTTTACAGAGGTTTCAGGGGTAGCTTTGGGTTCAGGAATAGGTTCAATCCCTACAGGCGAGGTATCAAGAGAGGTGGCCGAAGAGGGGGAAGGAGTACAGAGGGACAGACAGCAATTAATTCAAACGTCAAAGATAAGAAACAAAACTAATTATTCTTTAATTCTTAATACCATCGAGCCCTGCTCGAACCAAAAGGAAAATAACCTGGAGCTACACAGTAAAGATAAAAATTTGGCAAATGTACCCACTAACAATTCAATGATATTGGAAGAGTTAAATTTCCCTACAGAAGCCTCTAGCTCCAAGGAAACCTCTCACGCCCCTCCAGTAAGTGGGATAGGTAGGTCATTGACAAATAAATTAAAAAATTGGCAAAAACTCCCAAATTCTTCTTTTGCATGCAACTTGATCAGTAAGGGTGTGAGACTCCCATTTATCAATAAAAATAAGACTCAAAAGACTTTGAAAAGATTAGGGGTTGATAGATATTATCCTTCTAGCAAGAGAATAATACTAGAGAGAGAATGTAACAGATTACTAGACCTAGGGGTAATAGAACAAATTAACAGAAATTCTTTCTACTACTTTAACCACATATTTTACAAGCTTAAACCCGATGGGAGCATTCGCCTAATCTTCGATATGAAATGCCTTAATACTATGATAAAAAAACCTTCTTTCTCTATGCTTAAACCTAAAACTATATTCCCTTATTTGCATTTAAACAACTGGGCATGTAGACTTGATTTAAAGGACGCTTATTGGCATGTCCCCCTTCATTCAAGTGCTCAAAGATTCTTAACGTTCAAATTAGGAAAGCGCAAATTCAAATGGACGGTTGTTCCCTTCGGGTTAAAGACAGCTCCCTACATCTTTTCCAAACTAATGTACACAGTAGTTAAATACATTAGGAAGGAATATAATATTCTCATCTTTAACTACTTAGATGATATACTCATATTGGCAGATTGCTTTCACAAATGCGAGGCTCACACCCAAATAGTCATTGAAGTGCTCATAGAGCTGGGCTGGCAAATATCTATTAAAAAGTCTGTCATTCATCCAGTGCAAAAGATAGAGTTCCTGGGAGTTCATTATAACTTGGAGAACAAAACAATGAGACCAATGCAGAAAAACATTGATAAATGTATCAGGCTTGCCAATACAGTATCCAACTTGAACAGATCTGACCTCAAATTATATCAAAGATTGATAGGATCAC
The DNA here is from genome assembly GCF_036898095.1 of Palaemon carinicauda. Lineage (NCBI taxonomy): Eukaryota > Metazoa > Arthropoda > Malacostraca > Decapoda > Palaemonidae > Palaemon > Palaemon carinicauda. The sequence goes on from NC_090742.1 coordinate 36,902,762, forward strand.
TTAACTTCTGTTCCTACTACACCTTTTATGGTAGATACTATCTTAAATTCCTTCACAGATTTCATAGATATTTTGCTAAAGGATATAGAATCATTCCTCCTTCTTTCAAATCCTTTCTAGGAGAATGGAAACAGACTAACATGTATAGTGATATAAACATTCCTAATAATCAAGTAGATCTAGAACTATTCACAGATGCATCCAACTTTGGCTGGGGTGGAGCATTAGTAGGAGAACATGGCATACTCTCAACTAATAATACATGGCTACAAAATGAGAATACTCTGCACATTAACAGTAGAGAATTACTTGCATGCATTTACTGTATAAAACACTTCAGAGACAAACTAAGAAACAAAGTAGTACTAATTCACATAGATTCACAAGTAACAAACTGCTGGGTCAAAAAACATGGTAGCATTAGGAACAAATCGGCCCAGGAGGCCATCAAAGTGTTACTAAACATCAAAGGAAAATACAACATAGAAATTCAAACTAAATGGATTAAAGGGAAATGCAATGTGATGGCTGATTCCCTATCGAGAGACTTTGGTTCCATACATCCAGAAGCCACTCTTGACGACAATCTATTCAATTTAATTTGCACAGATATGAATTTCTCTCCTGGAATAGACCTTTTCACCAATGGCTTTAATCCTAAATGTAACAGATTTTGTTCTTCCGTACCCAACACAAAAGCAATCAGTAATAATGCTCTTCACATTAGCTGGGAAGGTTCTTCTCCTCTTTATGCTTTTCCCCCAGGCTTCTTACTGCATAAAGTTGCTTTTAAGATATATAACGAATGTAATAACAATATGCTCTTTTACACTGTTTCCCAGGAAACGGAACCATGAATTCCCCTTGTCAAGACAGTCTCCAAGGAATACCGGAAGTACAAAGTCAAAGCAGAAGGCTGCCAGATACTTCATATGGACTGTACCTTACCCTTAGCGCAACACCACTTAAATTTGATCGCCTTCAGAATATAAAAGATCAACTACCTTCCATATTTCCTCCAGAGATATGCAACAAAATTACTTCCAATTTACGAGACAGCTCCATGGCCAAGTACCAAAATCTCTTCAGTAGCTTTAAAGAGTTCATACACAATAAATATGGAGGGAACAACAAGTTCCCTCTCTTATCAGTGCTACTCTATTTTAACGAATTAATAGACAAGGGCCTAGCATACAACACACTAAAAGGATACCGAGCTGCTCTTGGACCGGTTTTGAAGGGATACTTTCCCAATTATTGTCTAGCAGAATACAAGTACATTAAAGCTATGCTTGATGGAGTAAATAGAAGAAGACCCAGCAATTATCATCAATTTCCAGGCTGGGATCTTGATAAAGTGGTTTCCTTCCTCAACACTACAAGAGATGATTCTATGCTGCTCATGATTCAGAAGACCTTATTCCTCGTAGCTTTGGCTTGCCCATTGAGAGCTAACCAATTTAATCATCTATGTATCTCTAGGAGCACTTTCACGCCAGAAACCATTGTGTTAAGGAACCACCCTTCCTTCATGGACAAGAATCAGAGAAACAATTACACTCCTATTGAATTCAGCTTTAGGTGTCACCCTACCAAGCCAAAAATTTGTCCAGTTAGACAATTAAATTTTTATCTGGAGTACACAAATAAAATCTGTGCAGAAAGAAACATAGATAGGAAAGACCATATTTGGTTGGATGAAAACTTCAAGATCATGTCCCTTCCAAAGATGAGGCAGCTATTCAGGGACTGTATTTTCAGAGCTGATCCCAATGCCAGAAAACACTCCACCAATTTCCACTCTATCAGAGGTCAAACAGCTTCAAGGATGATGTATAATGGAGTTACACTGCAAGAGATAATGACTAGAATGAATTGGAAAAGCAACTCTGTATTTGGGTCATTTTATGCTCTCCTCGGTCTACAGGGAGCTATCGTTGCAGTTGTTGCAGGACTTCATCTTCATGCCCCCTGAAGTATCGGGTGAGCAAAACCAGTGGGTCTGAAAGGCTGAAGCCTCTCTCTCTCAAGAACTGACAGTTTACTTGTGAACCTAAGTTCTGGAGAGAAGAGGCGAGGCCTTTCAGACCCAGGGTCTAGTTCACCCTCCGACCCTTCCCCCGTAACCGAGGAGACCATTCTGGAGGAAATAAAGGATTTGTAAAGTAATTACATACAAAGTCAACAGCTTACATGTTTCTGAAGGCCAACCATAACATTTTTCAATTATTCATAAATTTCTTTAAGATATACTTAAGACTCTTATCCTTGCACTTAGAGGAAAGGCAACTTTTAGGTAACAAGATAGGAATATCTTGGAAAGGGGAGGTGAACTACTGTCACATTATATTATCTTAGAATATAAAGAGGAATGGAAAATGTTAAAATTCACAAATTGGAACTTTGAGTTACTACTTGTAGTAATTTGCAATCTCAAATAAATCTCACAACAGGAAATGGAATGGTAAGTACAGATATACTTCATAGCAACTTGCAACTTCAAATATGGCGGTTTGGTTCCTGTCAACTCACATGTCTCTGGTTGCTCCGCCCCGATGGGCGTGGTTTGTGCCCGCTTACGGCTGTCTGGGGGAGGAGCCAGGTGTGTGTCATAGCAAAACCAGTGGGTCTGAAAGGCCTCGCCTCTTCTCTCCAGAACTTAGGTTCACAAGTGAACTGTCAGATCCTCTGTCTGGTTGACGTTGTTGTGATGGAAACATCCCGTGGGTCTAGCCAAACGCCCGTTCCTGTGGGTGAGGTAGCGGAAGGCTCTGACTCCCCCTCTGAACATCCTTCGAGGGAGGAGCTTAGTCTCACGGTCTCTCCTGCCGGTGATACTCCCTCTCGGGGGAGTTCACTTACAGAGACTCCTCTTCGGAGGCCCATCGATGGTCAGCCTGCTGATCCCACGGCCCCTCGTGGGCATATACCCCCCAGATGCTGAAGCCTTGATGAGGATGGGGGGCTTAGGGACTAGCAGTTGGGCTCTAATGAACAATGGGAACTACTTCCCCACTGGACCTCGGTGCCCAACTGTTGATCCAACTAAATTAGTCAGCACTTTCTCTCCGTTCCTTTGATTACTTCTTATTTTCTCCCATCTCTTCCTCTTGGGCATGAACTTGTTGACGACTTTAGCTTGTACGACTTAGGTTTTGACTGCTGCTTTGGATTTGGCGCAGGGTGGGATGGATGTCATGCCATCTCAACCTGTACAAATTTAGACGCCATCACCCTCTGGCAGACCCCATTGGGTGCAGACTAAGTCTGTTAAGAGTCGGGCTCCAATGATCCGGTTTTAAGTCACCCATATTTGCGGGTAATGGGTGACGCTAGGCATTGGAGTCGTCGGTGGGAGGGGCTAACTACCCCCACTGACCAGTGTACGCCCACCTTAAGAGAGGCAGCCCCTCTCTAATAGAGGACTGGTCCCCGCTGAAGCCTCTTCTCGTGTTGGGCCACATGGGATAGGAGGACTGAAATCCTCTGATAAGAGGTGGATAACCCGGCTTGCTTCTACTCCTAAAACTAACCCCTCTGTTGACGACCCGGAAACTCTAAAGGACCATGCTACTTGTGTTCAAAAACAAAGTAATTTGGGTGACATGGAGAATTTGCGAATCCTTCACATCACTCAGATCCCCATTGAAACCAATTACGATGTTCTATATAAATTATTTCAATGTTATGGTCACATCAGGGAAATTAGGATGAGGCTTGAAGGTGACAAATGGGATTCATGGATATCATTTGATAACCATGATGAAGCATTCAAAGCTATCAATGATATCATAAATATTAAAATCAGTAATTTGAATTTCAAGGGTGCTCTTTGCGATCGGGTACCCAAGAATCTGGATGTATATAGGCCTGCAGATTGGATTGATAAAAGTATAGAGGTAATTGTACCTTCCCAGAGAAAGCCAAAACCACCAAAGTGGCTTATTGCTCAATCAAAAGGGAGTACTGGAAATTATTTCAAAATATGTAAATTTCTTCAAAAGAAAGTAGGTACTATCGCACCAGAAGATATATCTCGGTTTGGAAAGAACAGTTTCCTAATAAGTGCCAAATCAGAAACTCAATCGGTTATACTTTCCAATTTAAATACAGATAACGAAGACATAAAGCTGGATGTGAAACCCCATCTAAACTTCAGTTATGGAAGGGGAGTAGTTTTTAATAGAGACTTATATGAATTCACAGAAGAGGAGATATTGGCCATGTGTCCTTTAACTGTGTGGAAAGTGCATAAAGTCCCTGGAACGTCAATGATTATCCTGACTTTCCAGGATGCTGATGTGCCTTTCCACATTTACATAGAGAATGAACGAATTAAAGTGCGAACTTTTAAGCAGAAGCCGCTGCAATGTTTTAATTGCTATAGATATGGGCATCCATCTAAAGTATGTAAGAATGATAAAATGTGTAGTACATGCTCTAATGTTTACCATGGAGACTGTACACTAGAGGCCAATTGTATAAACTGCAATTTGAATCACAAATCTACGGATAGGAACTGCCAGCAATATAAATTAGAAGAGGCTGCTCTCAATAAATCCAGTATTGAACACATAAGTGTGGGGCATGCCAAGAGACTATTGAGTAAATCAGCAAGTTATGCAAAAGTATTGAAATCCGGAGAAAAAATGAGGCAGGAGACATCCAGCCCACCTAATACTGCCTCTATTCCCCAGAAAAGAAATTTGCCATCTTCTGATAGAATTCTAGAGGATAAGGCAAGAATATCACGTAAGACCTTTCTCACCTCTAGTAAACCTTTGTCCCCCACTACAAAGGATAATTCTAACCTCTCTCAGGCTATATCTTTGCCTGATTTGATGGAGGTTCCACATGAAACAGAATTATCAGGTGCGCCTGTAGTGGGGAAAGCATCAAAACCTAATAAATCACCACCTGTCAATAGGAAAAGAGAGAGACCTCCATCTCTCTCACCCCCATCCATTAAAAACACAAAAGTTATGTCATCAAATAGATATGATGTTTTGCCTGTTGATATTTCAGATCAACAGGAAAACTTCTTGAATCAATCAAAAATTCAAGTGGAGGTCCACCATCCCCCACAAGAAATAGGTAACAACAACACTGAAAAGGCTAATATAAAACCTAATTTATCAAGACCCAAACTTAAGAAGCCTACAGAAAATATTGTCAAATCAAAAACTGTCAATGGGAAGACCTCATCAAAGATGTCTTCCAGAAAATAATACATAGTTTTTTCATCCATTTTGCAATGGAATTGTCAGGGTTTGAGGGCCAAATATGAAGAACTTACGCTCTTAATTCACGAGCATTCCCCCATAATTGTATGTCTCCAGGAGAGCAAGCTTGATGCTAATACCCCTTGTCCTCGCGAATATATTAGTTATAGGACACCTTATGATCACGGAGTAGGGAGCCGTGGCGGAAGTCTCATGTACATTCGTCGAGATGTTCCCCAAATACCTATATCTATACGTACAACCCTGCAGGCAGTTGTTGTACAAATTGATATAGGGAGAAAATATACAATATGCTCTCTGTACTTACCTCCAAATGATGATATTTTATATGATGATTTAGCAGAGGTCATTCAACAACTCCCTCAACCTTTTCTCTTACTGGGAGATATGAATGGTAGACATCCTTTATGGGGTGATGTTTTGGCCAACACAAGGGGCAATATTATCTCATCAATTGTGGAGAATGAGGATGTGGGACTCCTTAATACAGGAGAGCCCACACACTTCCATGTTCAGACAGGTACTTTGTCATGCATTGACCTTTCAATTGCAAGCTCTAACTGCCTTCTTGATTTTGATTGGAGGACATTAGACGATTGGCATACTAGTGATCATGCACCAATCATTATAAACACCAACAAGGATCCGCCTTTGCAAAGATTGCCACGTTGGAATCTAGACAAGGCAGACTGGGTTAAATTTTGTGAGCTAAGTGAAATCGAAGGAAGAGCAGAACAGTTTGAAAGTGTTGATGATGCCATAGACCTACTGAATGGAATTCTTCATACAGCAGGAGTCAATTCAATTCCCAAAACAACAGGGTTATTCAAACGACGACCAGTCCCGTGGTGGTCTTCAGAACTAACTGCACTCCACAGAGCCACAAGAAGATCTCTAACACGATTGCGTAGACGCAGAACTGATGAGAATTTAATTATGTACAAGAAATGTAGAGCACAGTTCCGTCGTGCCATGAAAGAAGCAAGGCGCCAGTCATGGATGTCTTTTGTTTCCTCCATTAACAGTAGAACACCACCAACTTCTGTGTGGAGGAAAGTAAAAAAGATAGCTGGCAAATTCAGCCCCAACCCACCAGCAGTGTTGAGGGTGAATGGCCAGTATGTAACTGAAGCAAATGAAGTTAGCAATGCCCTGGCTAATCATTTTTCAAATGTATCTAGCAAGTGTGAAGGAGCCCCTGGTCACCAGTATAGGAGCACTGAAGAAAAGAAAATTTTAAATTTTGCAACAAGAAGGGAAGAGTCGTATAATTCTCCTTTCACTGAAAGAGAATTTGATTCCGCACTTGCTCATTGCAATGATACAGCCCCTGGACCCGATGGAATTCCATATGCAATGATTAAACATGTACATTTTAAGACAAAGCTATTTATTTTAAGTATTATTAATAGAATATGGCATGATCATAGTTACCCAAGTGTTTGGGAACTAGCCATTATTTTAGCTTTTTTAAAACCCGGTAAAGACAAGTTTTTAGCAGCAAACTATCGTCCTATTGCATTGACATCTTGTTTATGTAAAATCATGGAGAAGATGGTCAATGCAAGGCTGATATGGTACCTTGAAAAGAAAGGTATTTTATCACCGATTCAATGTGGATTCCGAAAAATGCACTCAACGACTGATGTGTTGATACGACTTGAGTCTTCTATTTGTGAAGCCTTTGCTTCCAAACAGCACCATGTTACAGTATTTTTTGACCTTGAAAAGGCATATGATATCACATGGAGATATGGTATTCTTAAAACCATTCATGAATTGGGATTGAGAGGAGAGCTGCCACTATTTATTCAGGCATTTCTTTCACGTAGAGTTTTTCAAGTGAGAGTGGGGGAAACTCTATCAGAGAGTAAGTGCCAGGAAGAAGGAGTTCCTCAGGGTAGTGTGCTGAGTGTAACCCTTTTTGCACTAGCAATTAATGGGATATCCTCAGCCATTCCCCAGGATGTTCTCTCAACATTATTTGTGGATGATCTCTCAATATCATTTGCTGGCACTAGAATGGCAATGGTTGAGAGAAAAATCCAACTCTCTATTGATAAAATTATCCAGTGGGCTGACATGAATGGATTTAAGTTCTCGACAAGTAAAACTACCATTGTCCATTTTTGTCGTATCCGGGGAGTACATCCAGACCCGGATATATACATTAAAGGTCAACGGATACCATGTGTATCGGAAACCAAATCTTTAGGTTTGATATTTGACTGTAGACTTACATGGGTTTCTCACCTAAAAGCACTAAAAGCTAAATGTGTTGAAGCTCTGAATATCTTAAAAGTATTGGCCCATACATCATGGGGGGCAGACCGCAATACTATTTTAAAATTATACAAGGCCTTGATTTTTTCCAAAATTAGTTATGGTTGTGAGGTATATTCCTCAGCCACCCCAAGCCGGTTAAAAATATTAGACTCGATACATCATGCAGGTATTAGATTATCTACTGGAGCTTTTAAAACCTCGCCTATCCCAAGTCTCCTTGTTGATGCTGGAGAGTTACCTCTAGACCTTTACCGAATGTCTTCCATTCTTCGGTATTGGTTTAGATTGCAAAGACTCCCTAGCTCTCTAGCCTTTCAGACTGCAAGCCTTGTAAGACACGCATCATACTTTGAGTTGCACCCAAAATCTCCTCAACCTTATGGCTTTCGGGTGAAACGATTTTTAAATAGTCTGGATATAATTAGAAATAAGGTACTTCCATTCAAGGTATCATCAACGCCTCCATGGAAATTACCTGACATATCTTTTTGTAAATACTTTATTGGAGTTAAGAAGAATATGACTGACTTAGAATCCAGGTCTCTTTTTATGGAACATGTCGAAGAACATAGGGGATCGACTTTTATATATACTGATGGCTCCAAATCTGATGCTGGCGTTGGATTTGGAGTACATGGTAATGATTTTAATTGTAGAGGTGCACTTCCTCTAACAGCTTCCATATTTACTGCCGAACTGTATGGCATATTAACCGCTATTGAGAAAATAGCTTTGGAAAAAGAGGGTAATTTTACAATTTTTAGTGATGCAAGGAGTGTTCTTCAAGCTTTAGAAGTTTTTAATTCTAGTAACCCTCTAGTTTTAAAGATTTTAGAATGGCTTTTTATTATTGGACGGAAAGGTATAACTGTTCGATTTTGTTGGGTTCCAGCACATGTAGGTGTGTCTGGGAATGAGAAGGCAGATTTACTGGCGAAGAATGCGGCATCCGAGTTGCTACCAAGGAGGTATCCCATTCCATGTAACGATCTCCTACCTTACATCAAGAAATTGGTATGTGATAAATGGCAACAGCACTGGGACAGTCAAGATGGCAATAAAATGAGGGAAGTAACAAATATCATATCACCTTGGAGGTATAACATGATTCCCCGAAAATGGGAGACGACTCTTTGTCGTCTCCGTATTGGTTACACACGGTTGACACACGAGTTTCTGCTGAAGGGCCAACACCAACCGTATTGCGAGGACTGCTTAGTACCTTTAACAGTGAGGCATTTGTTGACCGAATGCCCTAATTTTACTAACTTAAGAAATAGATATCTGTTTGAGGCTCGAGGTGAGGATGGCAGGTTTATCCTTGCCAAGATTCTTGGACATGATGTGTCTTACTATGCGAGCGGAATTTTTAGATTTATTTCAGAAGCAGGTCTTCTGAAAACTATTTAACTATTTTAATGACTTCTCAATTTTTATGGTTTTAATCGAATTCTCTTTTAATTTTCATATACAGTAAATGGTATCGGCGTCAATGACCTTAGATGTCAGGATGCCAGAAAACTTTCAATCAATCAATCAATCGTGGGCATATAAGGCGGAAGGCTCGCCCTCCCCTTCGCCGTAGAGGCCTTCCTTCCCCCTTCAAAGGGGTTAAGAGGCGCCTCTTCGGCTCGTCGTCACCACAGTCCTCTGCGGAGGAGACGACTCGCCGTTCTCCTGTCCTGCCAGCTACCAACCTAGACCTCTCCGGGGATCGTTCGCGATCCCCTTCGGAGGATGGTCGTCCTTCGGGACATTGTGACCTGTCGCCCAGACCATCTACCTCTAAAGCTCCTGATGCGTTTAACGCTCCACCTGATACTGCCACTGCGCAGTCTCCGGGCCCTTCGGGGCTGCAGGGACTTGAGCGCCCCTAAGCGCCAGGCACCGCCTGCCGATATTCCTGGTGATCCTGACATAGCGCCTCGGCGCTCGCCCTTAGGCGTTCGCGCCCCCGTTCCTGTTACGCGGCAGGGTCCCCCTGCCGCGCCCATGCCCTTCGGCGCCCCGTCGCCCTCCAGCAGTTCCTGAAGTAGCGCGAAAGCGCCCACCTGCGCATACGCGCCCTGCTCCTGATATAGCGCCCCCGCGCTCACCTGCGCATACGCGCCCCGTTCCTGATACGGCGCTCCTGCGCTCGCCTGCGCATACGCGTCCACCGGTGCCCCAGCGGCCACCTGCGCCCACGCGCCCTCCAGCGCCTCGGCGCCCCCCAGTTCCTGGTTCATCGTGCGCGGTCCAGGAGGTTCCTGAGTTGGCGCACAGGCGTCCACAGGTTCCTGCGGACTCGTCGCGCCCACGCGCACACCAACGCCATCGCGCCCACCTAGGGAGGCGAGCGACACGCGTCCGCGCGCAGTTCCAGCACCAGCGCCCACACGCTCATTCAACAACTCCCTCAACCTTTTCTCTTACTGGGTGATATGAATGGTAGACATCCTTTATGGGGTGATGTTTTGGCCAACACAAGGGGCAATATTATCTCATCAATTGTGGAGAATGAGGATGTGGGACTCCTTAATACAGGAGAGCCCACGCACTTCCATGTTCAGACAGGTACTTTGTCATGCATTGACCTTTCAATTGCAAGCTCTAGCTGCCTTCTTGATTTTGATTGAAAGACATTAGATGATTGGCATACTAGTGATCATGCACCAATCATTATAAACACCAACAAGGGTCAGCCTTTGCAAAGATCGCCACGTTGGAATCTAGACAAGGCAGACTGGGTTAAATTTCCTGATCTAAGTGAAATCGAAGGGAGAGCAGAAGTTTGAAAGTATTGATGATGCCATAGACCTACTGAATGGAACTGTTCATACAGCAGGAATCAATTCGATTCCCAAAACCACAGGACTATTCAAAAGATGACCAAGATGACCAGTCCCATGGTGGTCCTCAGAATTAACAGCCTTGCACAGAGCCACCAGAAAATCCCTGACTAGATTGCATAGACGCCGTAGGGATGAAAATTTGATATACAAAAAGTGTAGAGCACAGTTCCGTCGTGCCATGAAAGAAGCTAGACGCCAATCTTGGGTGGCTTTTGTTTCCTCCATTAATAGTAGAACACCACCATCTTCTGTATGGAGGAAAATAAAAAAAAAATTGCAGGCAAATTTACCCCGAACCCACCACCAGTGTTGAAAGTGAATGGTCAGTTTGTGACTGAAGGAAATGAAGTTAGCAATGCCCTGGCTGACCATTTTTCAAATGTATCGTGCAAGAGTGTAGCAGCTCCTGGTCACCAGTACAGGAGCATTGAAGGAAAGAAAATTTTAAATTTTGCAACAGGAAGGGAAGAATCGTATAATTCTCTTACTGAAAGAGAACTTGATTCTGCACTCGCTACTTGCAACGATACAGCTCCTGGACCCGATGGAATTCCATATGCAATGGTTAAACATGTACATTTTAATACAAAGTTATTTATTTTAAGTATTATTAATAGAATATGGCATAATCATAGTTACCCAAGTGTTTGGGAACTAGCCATTATTTTAGCCTTTTTAAAACCCGGTAAGGACAAGTTTTTAGCAGCAAGCTATCGACCTATTGCATTGACTTCATGTTTATGTAAAATCATGGAGAAGATGGTCAATGTTAGGTTGATGTGGTACCTTGAAAAGAAGGGTATTTTATCACCGATTCAATGTGGATTCAGAAAAATGCACTCAACGACTGGTGTGTTAATAAGACTTGAGTCCTTTTTTTGTGAAGCCTTTGCTTCCAAACAGCACCATGTGACAGTTTTTTTCGACCTTGAAAAGGCATATGATACCACTTGGAGATATGGTATACTTAAAACAATTCATGAACTAGGATTAAAAGGAGAACTACCACTATTTATTCAGTCATTTCTTTCGCATAGTTTTTCAAGTGAGAGTGGGGGAAACTCTATCAGAGAGTAAGTGTCAGGAAGAAAGAGTTCCTCAGGGGAGTGTGCAGAGTGTAACCCTGTTTGCACTTGCAATTGATGGGATATCCTCAGTCATTCCCCGGGATGTTCTCTCAACGTTATTTGTGGATGATCTCTCAATATCATTTGCTGGCACTAGAATGGCAATGGTTGAGAGAAAAATCCAACTCTCTATTTATAAAATTATCCAGTGGGCTGACATGAATGGATTTAAGTTCTCGACAAGTAAAACTACCATTGTCCATTTTTGTCGTATCCGGGGAGTACATCCAGACCCGGATATATACATTAAAGGTCAACGGATACCATGTGCAAGTGAAGCTAAATTTTTAGGTTTGATATTTGATCGTAGGCTTACATGGGTTTCTCACTTAAAAGCGTTAAAAGCTAAATGTCTCGAGGCTCTGAATATCTTAAAAGTATTGTCCCATACATCATGGGGGGCAAACCGCAATACTATTTTAAAATTATACAAGGCCTTGATTTTTTAAAAATTAGTTATGGATGTGAAATATACTCTTCAGCCACCCCAAGCCGGTTAAAAATATTAGACTCGATACATCATGCAGGTATTAGATTGTCTACAGGAGCATTTAAAACCTCGCCTATCCCGTCTCCTTGTTGATGCTGGAGAGTTACCTCTAGACCTTTACCGAATGTCTTCCATTATTCGGTATTGGTTTAGATTGCAAAGACTCCCTAACTCTTTAGCCTTTCAGACTGCAAGCCTTGTAAGACACGCATCATACTTTGAGTTGCACCCAAAATCTCCTCAACCTTATGGCTTTCGGGTGAAATGATTATTAAACAGTCTGGATATAATTGGAAGTAAGGTACTTCCATTCAAGGTATCATCAACGCCTCCATGGAAATTACCAGAGATATCTTTTTGTAAATATTTTGTTGGAGATAAGAAGAATATGTCAGACCTAGAAGCCAGGTCCTTTTAATGAACATGTTAAAGAACATAGAGGATCAACTTTTATCTATACTGATGAACATAGAGGATCAACTTTTATCTATACTGATGAACATAGAGGATCAACTTTTATCTATACTAAGCTCCAAATCTGATGCTGGCGTTGGATTTGGAGTACATAGTAATGATTTTAATTGTAGAGGTGCACTTCCTCTGATCGCTTCCATATTTACTGCCGAACTGTATGGCATATTAACCGCTATTGAGAAAATAGCGTTGGAGAAGGAGGGTAATTTTACAATTTTTAGTGATGCAAGGAGTGTCCTTCAAGCTATAGAAGTTTTTAATTCTAATAACCCTCTAGTTTTAAAGATTTTAGAATGGCTTTTTATTATTGGATGGAGAGGTATAACAGTTCGATTTTGTTGGGTTCCAGCACATGTAGGCTAGGTGTGTCTGGGAATGAGAAGGCAGATTCACTTGCTAAGAAGGCTGCATCCGAGTTGCTGCCAAGAAGGTATCCCATTCCCTGTAATGATTTCTTACCTGACATCAAGAAATTGGTTTGCAATAAATGGCAACAGCAATGGGATAGCCTAGATGGGAATAAAATGCGAGAGGTAACAAATGTCATATCTCCTTGGAGGTATAATATGATGCCCCGAAAATGGGAGACTTCTCTTTGTCGTCTCCGTATTGGTCACACTCGGTTGACACATGAGTTTCTGTTGAAGGGCCAACACCAACCGTATTGTGACGACTGTTTAGTACCTCTAACAGTGAGGCATTTGTTGACCGAATGCCCCAATTATAATCAACTTAAGGAATAGATATTTGTTTGAGGCTCGAGGTGAGGGTGGCAGGTTCATCCTTGCCAAGATTCTTGGAAATGATGTGTCCTACTATGCAAGTGGCATTTTTATATTTATTTCAGAAGCAGGTCTTCTGAAAACTATTTAACTTTTATGGCATTCAACTTTTATGATTTTAATTGAATACTCTTTTATTTTTTATTTTATTTTTATTTTTTATTTTTGTATACATAAATTAAATGTTACCGGCGTCAATGACCTTAGATGTCAGGATGCTTGAAAACTTTAAATCAATCAATCAATCAGCCCTGCAGGCGAACCCTCGTTTGTCGACTCCTCCTAGGGATCCCTCGATCCCCTTCCCTCCAGAGGGGGTGTCTGACAGCGCGACTGTCAGACAGCAGCCCTGGTTCGGCACCCTAGTCAGAGCCCTTGTGCAGGCGATTAAGCCAACCCTCTCTGATTCAGGTCACAAACCAGCGGCAGCTTCCTCCCCCCTAAAGTGGAAGAGAGGAGTCTCTCCCGTGGATCCTCCTCCGAGGCCTATTCTGTCCCCGCGCAGATCCTTACGCAAGGCTCCTACTCCCCCTCAGACCTTCTCGCCCTCCCCTGCGGAGGAGGATTACCCCTCCTCAGGAGAATCAGATGGGCCGGAATACTCCCCCACCGCACCAATGGGGGAGGTTCCACCTCTCCCCGAGAGGTCTTCTCGTCCAGAGGTGGAGAAGGACCTGCCTCCTTCGCTTCTCGAGTCCTATATCCCGCCCAGGAGGGAGCCTAAGGACTCTAAGACGATTCCCAAATCGTCAGCGAGGATCAGGCAGGAACCATCTAGAGCCGCCGAGGATGTCCACGTGTTCCCCCAGGAAGAGCCACTGGGGACGGGAGACTTCGCTGCAAGTCCTTCGGGAGGAAAGCACCAGGAGTCAGAACACGCGTTCTGGCAAGTCCTGACCCTCATGAGGAACCTTAATGGGATCCCAGACCCTGAGGTCCCACCTCGTGAAGGGAAGGACACGGTCCTAGACCGCGTCTACGGCACTCAGAAACCCTCTAGGCCCAGTGCAGCTTTGCCCTTGTCTCAAGGGATGAAGCGTGCCAGGGACAAGGTCGAGTGCCAGCTCTCTGAGCTTGCCTCCTCCAGCAGATCGAGTGCTGATAATAAGCTCCTCCCTCCTCCTCGAGTCCATCAGAGGAGGTACTTCGAGATCCTCGAGGAGTCTTCTCTGAGTATTCCCTTGCTCTACTCCGTGGAAGAACTCACAGGGGGAGTTCCTCTTGAGAGACTCCAACCGGCACGTGTCCTTCTCAGCCACCGAGATCCTGAGCCAGGAGAAGGTCACCAAGTGCGCCATGCAGGCGACTTCGTGGCTCGACATCTGGCTGGAGTCTCTGGGCATCCTGGTGCGGTCCGAGGACCTCTCCAAAGAAAGCACCAGGAAGGTGCTGGAAACCTTTCTTCTCTCGGGCACACGGACCATTGAGTTTCTGTCCCACATAGTCTCGAGCTTGTGGGCCAACACGATCCTCAAGCGTCGGGACGCTGTGGGCGAGAGGTTCCATCATAAGGTACCCAGTGCGGAGTCTAGCAGGCTCAGACACTCTTCCGTTCTCGGTAAGAGCTTGTTTGAGCCTAAGGACGTGGAGCTCACTGCCGAGAGGTGGAGGAAATCCAACCAGGATTCCCTCATCCATAGGGCCCTGACATCGAGGCCCTACAAACCTCCAGCAGTCCAGCAGCCCCGTCCTGCTAAGGACACAAAGAAGACGACCACAGCAGCGAAGCCCAAGGTGTCTAAGCCCTTTCCTGCCAAGAGCAGGAGGGGCAAGAAGTCCTCCAGGGGAGGCAAAAACCCTAGAGGTACCAGCCGAGGCCGGAAGCGCTAGGGTTGGCAATCCCCCTGCATGTCCACCAGTGGGGGGATGCCTTCAGAGTTGCGCGACAAGGTGGCAGCAACTCGGGGCGGATGCCTGGACGATCTCTGTGATCTCTCTAGGATATCGCGTCTCGTTCACAGCCTCTCTACCTCCCCTGACAGCGAACCCAGTGTCATTGAGCTCTTTTGCCATGGGATCGGCAAAAGGGCAGGCCCTCCGGGCCGAAGTCCAGACCATGTTGGAGAAGGACGCTCTCCAGGAGGTCGTAGACGGGTCCCCAGGCTTCTACAGTCGACTCTTTCTTGTGAGAAAGGCGTCTGGAGGCTGGAGACCAGTCATCGACCTCTCGACCCTGAACGGGTTTGTCAAGCAGACCCCGTTCAGCATGGAGACGGCAGACACGTTCAGACTTGCAGTGAGACCGCGAGACTTCATGTGCACACTGGACCTGAAGGACGCGTACTTCCAGATCCCAATCCATCCGTCTTCAAGGAAGTACAGTACCTGAGATTCTGCCTAGACAACAAGATCTACCAGTTCAAGGTGCTGTGTTTCGGTCTTTCCACACCTCCTCAGGTGTTCACCAGAGTTTTCACCATCATCTCTTCATGGGCTCACAGGATCGGCATCTGTCTCCTTCGTTATCTGGACGACTGGCTGATCCTGGCAGACTCGGAGGCAACCCTTCTTCGCCACCGAGACAGACTCCTCGATGTTTGCCAGGATCTGGGGATCGTGGTAAATCTCGAGAAGTCCTCCCTGCAGCCCTCTCAGAAACTGGTATATCTAGGCATGGTCATAGACACCAATCTCCACAAAGCCTCCCCATCGGACAAAAGGATAGCAAGGCTGAGGAAGGTTGCGAAACCTTTCCTCAATCGAGAGGAACTCCCAGCCCAATCGTGGCTTCGTCTCCTCGGTCACCTCTCCTCCCTGACCCGTCTCGTTCCCAACAGCCGCCTCAGAATGAGATCCCTCCAGTGGCGACTCAAGTCTCGGTGGAGTCAAGGACTCGACTCCCCGGACATCCCGATCCCCATGGGATCTGCGGAACGAGCGGACCTCAGCTGGTGGGTGGCAAACGAGAATCTACGAAAGGGAGTGGATCTTCTCGTCCCTTCCCCGGATTTGATGCTGTTTTCGGACGCATCAAACAAAGGGTGGGGGGCCCACGTTCTGAACCACAGGACCTCAGGCCTGTGGTCAGAATCAGAAAAGTACCTTCACATAAATCTGCTAGAAATGAAGGCCGTATTCCTGGATATTCAGAAGTTCCACCAAGTCCTGGCGGGCCACTCAGTGGTGGTGATGAGCGACAACACCATGGTCGTGGCTTATATCAACAAGCAGGGAGGTACCTTTTCGAAACAGCTATCCCATCTTGCAGTAGAGATCCTGAGATGGTCCGAAGTCCACTTGATTTCACTAGCGGCTTGCTTCATTCCAGGCAAGAGGAATGTGCTCGCCGACAGTCTAAGCAGAGTGACGCAGATAGTGAGTACCGAGTGGTCTTTGGATCCTCAGATAGCCAACAAAGTCCTGACTTTGTGGGGTTCCCCGACAGTGGATCTGTTCGCTACGGCGCTGAACACCAAGCTCCCGCTGTACTGCTCCCCAGTCCCGGACCCCAAGGCTCTCTGGCAAGATGCCTTCCAACAACGGTGGGACAACGTCGATGTGTACGCCTTTCCCCCGTTCTGTCTGATGAGGAGGGTACTCAACAAGACCAGAACATCGGTCAATCTCTCGATGACCTTGATAGCTCCGCTATGGCATCCTGCAGAGTGGTTTCCGGACCTTCTGCAGCTCCTCACGGAGATCCCGAGGGAGCTCCCTCCACGTCGCGAGCTACTCAAACAACCACACTCCAACATCTACCACAAAGCTGTAGCTTCGCTTCGGCTTCACGCCTGGAGACTATCCAGCTTCTCCTCACAGAGAGAGGATTTTTGCAACAAGTTGCGGAAAGGATGTCTGGCCACCTGCGCAAGTCATCCGCAGGAGTCTACCAGGCGAAGTGGCGAGTTTTCTGTGGTTGGTGCCGTGGAAGGGGTATCTCTCCCCTCGATGCCACTTTACCAGCAATAGGGGAGTTTCTCGTTTATCTGCGGGAAGAAATGCGCCTTTCAGTCTCGGCAGTGAAAGGCTATCGCTCAGCCTTAAGTCTTGCCTTCAGGCTCAAAGGAATGGACATTTCCTCCTCTCTGGAACTGTCTCTTCTCATACGGAGTTACGAGCTTACCTGCCCTCAGTCGGAAGTGAGACCACCTCCTTGGAACGTGGTTCGAGTTCTCAGGTCTCTTAAGAGACCTCCCTACAAACCACTACGCCAGGCTTCTGATCGCCACCTTACCTGGAAGACGGTGTTCCTGCTAGCTTTGGCCTCGGCCAAGTGAGTCGGCGAACTTCATTGTCTCTCCCTACGACGTCGCCCATTCAAGGGGATGGGGGGAGGTAATGTTCAGCTTCGTCCCTGAGTTTGTTGCTAAGACTCAGAATCCGGGAGTGCCGGACCCAAGATTCGACTCCTTCCAGGTTTCGAGTCTCCGTTCTGTAACAGATGACCCAGACCATCTCCTACTGTGCCCAGTCAGGAGTCTGAGGTTGTATCTTAAAAGAACAGCTGCAGTCCGCCCCCAGGTGCGAGCTTTGTTCGTGAGCACCGGGGAAACGAAGAGAAGGGTCACCAGGAATACCATCTCAGCCTGGATTCGTAAGGTAATCCACCTGGCCTTGAATCCTGACCCTCCTCCGTCACGTCGCCCTAGGGCGCATGACGTCAGGGGCGTGGTTACGTCCCTGGCCTTCAAGAAGAACTTTTCGGTGACGTAGGTCCTGCAAGCTGGGGTGTAGAAGCGTTAGACCACCTTCACGGCACACTACCTGCAAGACGTGACACACAGGAGGCTCGCTACGTTCTCTATCGGCCCTGTGGTGGCTGCACAACAGCTGGTCTAACCTCAGGCTCCTTATTGGACAAGTAGCAGAAGGTTGAGGGCATTGTTACCCAGTTTTTGTCTGTGTGAATGAAAAGACTGTCTGGCCCTTTTCTTTTCTTCATCCTCTCCTCCCTTGGAGAAAAACAGCATCCTGGGTCCTTTGCACAGCTGACCTCGAACTTCTGCAGGTAAACCATGCTCCCTTGTGTTCCTAGTATTAAGTATTAAGTTGTAATACTGTCATGTCCCCATACCCTGACGAGGTGGTATTGGGAGAGTCCTAGCCTAGATTTCCATCTGAAGAACTCCAGGTCAACTTCCTAGGACGAGTCACTGCTCACCTTCACACACAACTTACGTAGGCCGCGGCAGTCTCACAACTGCCTGCGAGGAGCAGGGGCCTCCTCGACCCTCGAGTTCTTTTAATAAACTCGGGTTCGGGGCCCCCGGGCAAGCCAAAGCCAGTATGGCAGGGGACTTGCCGCCCTTCCTAAGGGTTAAGTCACCCCATGTAAATAGCGTGGTTTGTATTTCAGTTACGGAACAAATGACAAATTCGTAGATAATTTGTATTTTTCCTAACTATACAAACCTTAGCTATTTACAGTTATGTGCCCGCCAGCCCTGTACCCCAAGATAAGTCCTACCTCTAAGTAAAGTGAACTATTCACCGGTGTGTGTGAGGGGGTAGGGGTAGCTAGCTACCCCTCCCTATCCCCCGCTAACTAGCGGTGGGGTAGGAAACCCTCGTTAAAACTTAATGGCTCGTCATTCAGCTACGCCGAAGTAATTACCCCATGTAAATAGCTAAGGTTTGTATAGTTAGGAAAAATAAAAATTATCTACGAATTTGTCATATTCTTTGAACATTCGAAAAAAGGGTAATTTGGGCAACACAGGAACATTGAAAATTGTGCATGTTACCCGAATCCCATTAGAAGCTAATTATGATGTGCTACATAAGATATGTGAATGCTACGGATTAATAAAAGAAATTAGAGTGAAACTTCAAGATGATAAATGGAACTCTTGGTTATCATTTAATTGTCATGAGGAAGCATTCAATGCAAGCCGTAACATTATGAATATTAAAGTAGGTAATATGAGTTTGTTCCGTAACCGAAATACAAACCACGCTATTTACATAGGGTATTACTTTCGGCGTAGCTGAAATCACGAGCCATTAGATTTTAACGAGGGTTAAACTACCCCCACGCTAGTTAGCACGGGGATAGGGGAAGGGTAGCTAGCTACCCCTCCCGCCCCCCCACACTGGTGAGCTGCCTCACTTCACTTTTGGCTCGGACGATGAGCAGACGTCTCTGTCCCGTCCTCGCATGGCAGCCATTAATGTTTTGTCTTTACTTAATTACTGTACTTACTTTTCTTATACTTAATATATATGTAAACATTATGTTTATGTATATATTTGAGTATAGAAATACAGTAAGTTTCCTTTTCAGTGTTTGTGCTGTCTGTGTGCAGGAAGTCCACTCAATTGTACAACAACATTTCCGTTTGGTTCCAGGCCCCCACGGTGACATTTCATGGACCGCGTTCTCTCCCTTGGTCCTTAGGTCTTCCCTTCGGCAGGCGCCGTGGGGAATCGTCATCGCTGGACTTTATTTATTAATCTGGTTCTCCGCTGTTCCTCCTTCCCTACGGGGAACTTGGTCTTTCAGCGTAGTGAACATGGGAGTTTAGTTTGACTACGGTCTCTCTCTCTCTCTCTTGAGGTCGTTCACCCTTTTATTACTACAGTGAACCCTCGTTTATCGCGGTAGATAGGTTCCAGACGCGGGCGCGATAGGTGAAAATCCGCGAAGTAGTGACATCATATTTACCTATTTATTTAACATGTATATTCGGACTTTTAAAACCTTCCCTTGTACGTAGTACTGTTAACAAACCACCCTTTAATGTACAGAACACTTAATGCATGTACTACAGCACCCTAAACTAAAACAGGCACAAATATTAAAGGCGATTTTATATCATGCGTTTCCTAAACACCTAAAAAGCACGATAATAAATGGCAACCAATGTTTTGTTTACGTTCATCTCTGATCATAATGAAGAAACAAACTCATTTAGTGTACACATATATGTATAGGTTAGTTTTTGCATCGATTATATTGATTATACAGTACTGTATGTTGATTTTTTTATTACCAATGTTTTAGTTTACGTATTTTTCTTAGGACTTCCAAATGAAATCTTTTTCTTTATGACGCCGCCTGAAACGACAGCGTGTACGCTCAGTAAACAACCACGCTCAGAACAAACAAGGCATTTAACGCGCATGATGATAGTGATAAATAATGATACAGTACATACAGTATTTACAGTAAAAGCATTTACAAAATATGTTACCTTACAAATATAAATTATACAGTACTTGTACGTAGCAAAGCAGGAAAACAATTTGAGAGAGAGAGAGAGAGAGAGAGAGAGAGAGAGAGAGATTGTTTTACTGTACGTACGTAAATGTAAATTTTAAACAAAAAAAATATGATAGGTTACAACATGTAGACTTTTAAAACCTTCCCTTTAACTTAATGCATACAGTACGTACATTACTAAACTATAAAACAGGCAGTAAGAATATTAAAGTAAAAAATAAAGATTGTTACTGTACTCACCACGAAAGAAGTTGAAGAAAAACTTGAATGGTGATGGCGATGAATTTGCTGCACAGTAGAAATGATGATGATGAAGCTGATGATGTGTTCTACTGTGCAGTCAATGATAGTATTTTACGTCTCTTCAGACGGAGGTGTCTTTTCCTGGGACACCTCTTCAACTTCTTCCTGGGAAACTTCTTCAATTTCTTCCGAAGGCGTACTAGCAGGAGGAACTGGCTCTTTTTTGCGAGGCTGGAAGAACATTGTGATCGGAAGTTGTTGCCGCTGCTTCTTTTTTCGATCCAAGAGCATCCTGTAGGGAGTCATGATGTCATCGACCTTATTGGAGAATTGCATCGAGCGAACCATATCCTCGTCCCACTCTTGTAACATTTCTTTCGCCTCCTTGATATGGTTGCAGAACTTGGCAAGCCGTTCTAATGTTAAGCCCGTTTCTTCGACATTTTCTTGGGTCTCTTCCTGGGTACCCTCACTCTCTTCCTCACTTGCCGATTTCGTCAGGTCTTCGAGGTCTGCGTCAGTTAGGGGCTGGGAATGGCAGTCCAACAACTCGTCGACGTCTTCAGTCGTCATGTCGCCAAACCCGTCACCTCCAATTATGGCAGCCAACTGCACAGATTTCCGTATTGCAGAGTGTTGGATTTCCGACGGAGTAAATCCCTTGTCGTCGTAAACAATATCGGGCCACAGCTTCTTCCAGCTCGCATTCACGGTTGCAGGTTTCATCTCTTGAAGTGCCTTCTGAATATTCTGCAGGCACGTGGCTATGGTGTACTGCCGCCAGTACGCCTTCAAGTTGAAATCTTCATCCTCGTCATCTTGGGCAGCATCCACACACGCAACGAGGTCCGCCAAGGTATTCTTCGTGTAGAGGGCCTTGAACGCCCTGATAACCCCCTGGTCCATCGGTTGAATTAATGACGTGGTGTTGGGTGGCAGGAACTCAACCTGAACGCCCTCACGCGACAGGTCAGTTGCGTGTCCACCAGCGTTATCCATAAGGAGAAGGATCTTGAATGGCAAGCCCTTCTCTAAGAGATATTCATGGACTTGCTGGATGAAACACTGGTGGAACCAGTTGGAGGTCAGCATCTTCGTAATCCATGCTTTTTGATTATGCATCCAGTACACGGGAAGGAGATTCTTATTTTTATTTTTCAAAGCGCGAGGATTTTTCGACTTATAAATAAGCCCCGGCTTTAACAAAAATCCAGCAGCATTGCCACACATCACGAGGGTAACGCGATCCTTGAATGCCTTAAAGCCAGAGGCTTTGGCTTCCTCTTTGAACAGGAAAGTTCGCGACGGCATTCTCTTCCAAAACAAGCCAGTCTCATCCATATTAAAGACTTGTTCCGGCTTGTATCCACCTTCGGCGATAATATTCTTGAACGTCTGGTTCACGTAAGTTTCAGCAGCGGCAGTGTCAGCGGAAGCAGACTCCCCATGCAGGGAAACGCTTTTCAGGGCGAAGCGTTTCTGAAACTTCGCGAACCATCCTTTGCTTGCGGAAAAACGTTTCTGAGGCTGGGAATCAGTGGATGTCCCTGGTTGAGGATCATCTGCATCATCATCATCTTCAGCATGGTTGCCGTCGTCGTCTTTAGGTTCCTTTGCAGCAAAATTCTCATATAAACTCAAAGCCTTTGTTTGGATGGTGTTCGTATCCAAGGCTATGTTCTTCTTCCGGCAGTCGGCAATCCACACAGCTAAAGCACCTTCCATGCGTACGATCATTTTATTACGCGTTGTAACGACTCGCTTCGCTGATCTGCTAAAGGTGATTGCAGCAGTCTTTCTAATGTTCGCCTCGTCCTTTTTTATATAGCGAACGGTGGATTCGTTGATGCCAAAATGGCGGCCGGCGGCCGCGTAACTTCTACCATCTTTTAACATGTCGAGAAGCGTAACCTTCTCAGCTATCGTCATCATCCTTCGGTGGCGTTTAGGCTCACTACCAGCCTTAAGAGAAGCAGAACGCTTAGGAGCCATTACAGTAGGATTTACGTACAGTACTGTAACAAAAAGTTCAACTTAAAAAGGTCGCACACAGCACAGATTAAACTTCACAAACTTAAGAACGTCTACTCAGCGATACGCGGTAACAGAGAGTGAACGATCCAGCCCCGCGAGAACTTTGATGCTGCGGGTAGGAGATGCGGGCAAAACACCAATCACAGGCTAGATAACAAAACTTGAGTTCTGATTCGTCATCTATCAGCGCTTGAACCAATCACAACCCGTCTTACAGTACTATGATGTGTTGGTTACCTACTCATAGAAGATGCCCCGCGCATACTGAACGTACGTAGATTAAGTACAATACCGTAATAATAATAAATAATGATAATAATACTGTACAGTAATAATAATAATAATAATGATAATAATAATAACAATAATAATTTTATTAACAACAACAACAATAATAATAATAATAACAATAATAATAATACAGCTTTACGTACGCTATTTTACGCCTCTCTCTCTCTCTCTCTCTCTCTCTCTCTCTCTCTCTCTCTCTCTCTCTCTCTCGTACGCTTATTCGAAATGTGATTTTTGCAACAAAGAATATTATTGGATGCAGTACTGTACTACGTACGTATACATACAAAAGATTCATGGAAAAGAAGCACATCCATTACAGTACACACCATTCTAATATGGTATGACTGCATCTGATTTGCGTTTCATGTTCGATTTAATTTTACTACGTACTGAATTATCGTATGATCACATTCTCTTTTCGTGTTTTATTTCTTTCTGTGCTGAATTATATATCATATGTAATGCAATGAACAATCAGTAAGAGCAGATATTACTAATTACAGTATTAATGGAATTACAGGTAACAAAATATCGTATTTGGTTGTCTTCAGATTTCGCGGTATTTTCGAATTTTCCGGAAAATCCGCGATATGTATATATATATGGGTTATGGGAAAACCCCGCGAAGTGGTGAATCCGCGATTGTCGAACCGCGAAGTAGCGAGGGTTCACTGTACTACGGCGTCAATGACCTTAGATGTCAGGATGCCAGAAAGCTTTCAATCAATCAATCAATCAATCACTGTACTACGTATTACGGTAGCTTCCTTCCCGTTGCGGGTTGAGTTGCTACTCCGTTATTTTGTCTCAATTATTTTTAATCAAATCTAATTATATTTGTTAACTTTTCAGCTGTGTAGAACGCTTCCCTTCGTGGTTCATTCATTCTTACTATTAGTGAACATTCTTAGATGAATTACATAATTATAATTGGTATAATTCTGGGCAGCTGCAGGAGCTCCTCTTCGGAGGGTTTGTCTTTATGGTCAGCTTGCTGATCCAACGGCCCTAAGGGGCGCCTTCATCAGTTCTTCTGGTCCCTTCTACGTAGTGTTCTCCTCTCTCTTTCGCGAGAGAGTCTCTCGTTCGCGAGGAGGACACTCATAGAGACTCCTCTTCGGAGGACTCCCCTGCTGTTGTTGCTGAAGGCTCAGTTCCCCCCTCCGAATATCATTCGAGGGGGCAGCTGAGTCCAGCAGTCTCTCCTGCGAGTGTCTCTCCCCCTCGGGGGAGTTCACTAACTGAGACTCCTCTTCGGAGGACTGATGATGGTGCTCCTGTTCGTGGTTGTCTTCATCTTCAGTCGCAGAGGATCCTCAACGAGAACAGACCGTTACAGCTGCTTCGCTAGACCTTTCGGCAGATCGTTCGCGATCTCCGACACCTGCCAGACCTTCTTGTCTTCCATCTCCGTTCCTGGACGCAGATGCTCAGTGGGCGCTACTCCACCCCGTTTTTCGACGGGCACCGGTCCCTTCGGGGCAAAGGGCTTATCTCACAATGTGAGTAAGTCCCTTAGTGCCAGGTTTTTACCTGTGCAACCTCAGCGAGCGCGCAGTAGTTTGCAAATACTCTCCTGCTGTGGACCAGTCTTCTGCTGAATCAACACTCCAGCGATCTCCTGTAGCTGAGTCTCGCCGTAGATCTCCTGATCGCCAACGCTTCTGGGACCTTCTGTGCGGCTACGCGCCTTGTGCACCAACGGTCTCCTGAACGCCCACGATCGCCTGCTCTCCGGCGCACATCTGCGCCCCCTTTCCTGATGTGCGCAATACGCACCAACGTTCGCCCCCGCGCCCACGATCTTCGGATCTGGGCGCAGGCAAGGAATTTATTCCTTCGCCTCCTCGCCGACGATCTCTCTGGTTCTGCACCCTCGCTGATATCTTCTGGCCACGCAACTACGCGCCTACGATCTTCCGGTTCCTGCCTCGTCGCGCGCAGTTCAAGAAGTTCCTACGCTAGCGCACAGGCGTTCACAGGTTCTTCTGGAGTTTCGCGCCAAGCGCGCCCTCGCGCGGTTCCAGTTCCAGCACGCTTCCACTTCACACCCCGCCACCCAGGAGACACCTAAGCTAGCGCACGGGCGCTCACAGGCACCCCTGGGCTCTCCTTGCACGCCAGCGATCTCCTAAGAGCCCGCCCCCCAGATGCTGAAGCCTTGATGAGGATGGGGGGCTTAGGGATTAGCAGCTGGGCTCTAATGAACAGTGGGAACTACTTCCCATTGGACCTCGGTGCCCAGCTGTCGATTCAACTAAATCAGTCAGCACTTTCTCTTTTACTTTTGATTATTTCTTTTTTTTTCTCCCATCTCTTCCTTTTGGGCTTGATATTGTTGAAGACTTTGGCATGTTCGATTTTACTTTGGATGCTGCTTTGTATTTGGCAGAGTGTGGGATGGACTGCATTCCATCTCAACCTGTGCCAATTTAGACGCCATCACCCTCTGGCAGACCCCATTGGGTGCAGACCAAGTCTGTTAAGAGTCGGGCTCCAGTGATCCGGTCTTAAGTCACCCATATTTGCGGGTAATGGGTGACGCCAGGCATTGGAGTCGACGGTGTGAGGGGTTAACTACCCCCACTGACCAGTGTACGCCCACCTTAAGAGAGGCAGCCCCTCTATAATAGAGGACTGGTCCCCGCTGAAGCCTCTTCTCGTGTTGGGCCACATGGGATAGGAGGACTGATATCCTCCGATAAAAAAAAAACCCAACACCTCTGTTGACGACCTGGAAAATACAAACATGGACCTTGGTACAGACAGCTCCAACTCGGGTTCTAACATTGTAACGTTAGAACCTTATTCACGTCATGTGAATAATAAAACGCTAGAGAAGAAGAGAGAGAGAGTGAAAAATGATGACAGTACAGCAAGATATAGAAAACTAGAAGTATTACCTGGTCACTATGAAGTAGTGAATTATGAAAAAAATTTTTATCTTGGAATTTGAAAACGGAAGAAATGAGCATATAAATGTTTTTAAAGCTAATAGAGAAATAGTTACTTTATGTGGAGGGCAGCCAAAAATTTTACCCCAGGGAAATGGAAGTCTCTTGATAGAGACACTGTCCCCATTACAAGGTGAAAGGTTAAAAACACTTACAACATTGAATGGTCATAGCGTAAAATGCGTTTCACACCCTACTTTCAACCAGAGTAGAGGTGTGATATATGCTCCAGAATTGTTGGATATAGAGGAGAAAGAAATAGAGGATGAACTGAAAAGTCAAGGAGTAGTTAAAGTAGTCAGAATGAGAAAGAGAGTTGGAGAACAACGTATCCCTCTTGCTACTCTGATTATAACATTTGATCAATGCCGATTACCAAATGTTATAAAAGCTGGATGGCTATCTTTGAAGGTAAAACCATATATCCCGTCACCATTGCGATGTTATCATTGCCAAATGTATGGCCATTTAAGCCAGAAATGTAAAGAAAAACTAAACAATAAGCCAGCTGTTTGTGCCAACTGTGGAAAAAGTAGTCATGGAGTATGCATAGAAAACCCTAATTGCATACATTGTGGGGAAGCACACCCAGCTACATCTAAAAGCTGTGTAAAGTTTATTTTTGAAAAAGAAATCCAGGCCATTAGGACCATGGAAAGGGTTACTTTTAAAGAGGCTCGTAAAAGAGCTCTTGAAAAGCAAATAAGACCAGGGCAACCTTTTTCAATGGTTCTGAAGAAAAGAGGTTGAAAGTCCCATCGAAAATCTATATCCAGAAATTGTGGAAAAATCAAAACGGACACTTAAAGATCTGAAAATTATTCAAAAGCCAACTACTCCGATTTTAAACAATAGTACAAACCTCTCACAGGCCGTTTCCTTGCCTGATCTGATGGAGGTTGCACTCGAAACCAATTTACCTGGTGAACCCGTAGTGGGGAAGGTGCAAAAACCTGACAGATCACAACCTTTTAATCGAAAAAGAGAGAGACCTCCCTTCCTCTCTCCTCCTACCATAAGAAACATTAAAGTCACGACTTCCAATAAATATGATATCTTGTCTGCTGATGTTTCTGAACAACTAGAAGGTAAATTGAACCAATCAGAAATTCAAGTTGAGGTCCACCATCCTCCTCAACAATTAGATCAAAAGGACACAAAGAAAAAGAGAAACACAAAACCCACTATATCAAGATCCTCTCTAGAGTTACCTCCGGGAAACATTGTTAGATCAAATAGTGCCATTGGGAAGACTTCATCTAAGGTGTCTTCCAAAAAATAAAACATAGTTTTTTCCTCCATTCTGCAATGGAATTGCCAGGGTTTAAGGGCGAAATATGAACAACTTAAGCTCCTCATACGTGAGCACTCCCCTATTACAGTATGTCTACAAGAAAGCAAGCTCGATGCTAATACTCCTTGTCCTCGAGAGTATGTTAGCTATAGGACACCATATGATCAACGAGCAGGGAGCCATGGGGGAAGTCTTATATACGTTCGTCGAGATGTTCCCCAAATATCTTTGTCTATCTGTACCCCTCTGCAGGCAGTGGCTGTACAGATTGATATAGGGAGAAAATACACAATCTGTTCTCTTTACTTGCCTCCAAATGATAACATCTCATATGATAATATAGTAGAGGTGATTAAACAACTCCCACAACCCTTTCTCTTACTAGGAGACCTTAATAGTAGACATCCTTTATGGGGTGATGTTTTAGCAAATGCAAGGGGTAATATTATATCGTCAATTTTGGAGAATGAAGATGTCGGACTCCTCAATACAGGAGAGCCCACACATTTTCATGTACAGACAGGTACCTTGTCCTGCATTGACCTATCAGTTGCAAGCTCTAACTGTCTTCTCGATTTTAATTGGAGAACATTAGATGATTGGCATACTAGTGATCATGCACCAATCATTATAAACACCAACAATGGTCCACCTTTACAAAGATCACCTCGATGGAATCTTGATAAGGCGGACTGGAATAGATTTCGGGAGTTAAGTGAAATTGAAGGAAATGCAGAACAGTTTGAAAGTGTTGATGATGCCATAGACTTACTTAATGGAACTCTTCACACAGCAGGAGTGAATTCCATTCCCAAAACAACTGGGATATTCAGACGACAACCAGTCCCCTGGTGGTCGTCAGAACTAACTGCCCTGCACAGAGCCACAAGAAAGTCTTTAACTCGATTGCGCATGCACCGTAATGAGGAGAATTTAGTCATATACAAGAAATGTAGAGCACAGTTCCGCCGTGCCATGAAAGAAGCTAGGCGCCAGTCTTGGATGTCCTTTGTTTCCTCCATTAACAGTAGAACACCAACATCATCTGTGTGGAGGAAAGTAAAAAAGATAGCAGGAAAATTCACCCCAAACCCACCACCAGTGTTAAAGATAAATGGCCAGTATATGACTGGAGCAACCGAAGTTAGCAATGCCCTGGCTGACCATTTCTCAAATGTATCGTGCAAGTGTGAAGCAGCTCCTGGTCACCAGTATAGGAGCAATGAAGAAAAGAAAGTTTTAAACTTCGCAACAAGAAAGCAAGAGTCATACAATTCTCCTTTTACTGAAAGAGAATTTGATTCTGCTCTTGCTACTTGTAACGATACAGCCCCTGGACCCGATGGAATTCCATATGCAATGATTAAACATGTACCTTTTAATACAAAGTTATTTATTTTAAGCATTTTTAATAGAATATGGCATGATCATAGTTATCCAAGTGTTTGGGAACTAGCCATTATTTTAGCCTTTTTAAAACCCGGTAAGGACAAGTTTTTAGCAGCAAACTACCGACCTATTGCATTGACATCTTGTTTATGTAAAATCATGGAGAAGATGGTCAATGCAAGACTGATTTGGTACCTTGAAAAGAAGAATATTTTATCACCCATTCAATGTGGATTCAGGAAAATGCACTCAACGACTGATGTGCTGATACAACTTGAGTCCTCCATTTGTGAAGCCTTTGCTTCCAAACAGCACCATGTGACAGTTTTTTTTTATCTTGAAAAGGCATATGATACCACATGGAGATACGGTATACTTAAAAGAATCCATGAGTGCGGATTGAGAGGTGAGCTACCACTATTCATCCAGTCATTTCTTTCACATAGAGTTTTCCAAGTGAGAGTTGGGGAAGCTCTATCACAGAGTAAATGCCAGGAAGAAGGAGTTCTTCAGGGGAGTGTGCTGAGTGTAACCCTTTTTGCACTAGCAATTAATGGGATATCCTCAGTCATTCCCCGGGATGTTCTTGCAACATTATTTGTGGATGATCTCTCCATATCATTTGCTGGAGCCAGAATGGCAATGGTTGAGAGAAAAATCCAACTCTCTATTGATAAAATTATCCATTGGGCCGATATGAATGGATTTAAGTTCTCAACAAGTAAAACTACAATTGTCCATTTCTGTCGTATACGGGGAGTACATCCAGACCCGGATATATACATCAAAGGTCAACGGATCCCATGTGCAAGTGAAGCAAAATTTGTAGGGTTGATATTTGATTGTAGGCTTACATGGGTTTCTCACTTAAAAACATTAAAAGCTAAATGTGTTGAAGCTATGAATCTTTTAAAAGTCTTGTCCCATACATCATGGGGGGCAGACCGCAATACAATTTTAAAATTATACAAGGCCTTGATATTTTCCAAAATTAGTTATGGATGCGAAATATACTCCTCAGCAACCCCAAGCCGGTTAAAAATACTAGATTCAATACATCATGCTAGCATTAGATTGTCCACAGGAGCCTTTAGAACCTCCCCTATCACAAGTCTCCTTGTTGATGCCAGGGAGTTGCCTCTGGACCTTTACCGAATGTCCTCTATTATTCGGTATTGGTTTAGATTGCAAAGACTCCCCAATTCTTCAACCTTTCAAACTGCAAGCCTTGTAAGGCACTCAACCTACTTTGAGTTGCACCCAAAATCTCCTCAACCTTTTGGGTTTCGGGTTAACCAATTATTAAACAATCTGGATATAATTAGAAATAAGGTGCTTCCATTCAAGGTATCATCAACGCCTCCATGGAAATTACCTGACATATCTTTTTGTAGATACTTTATTGGAGTTAAGAAGAATTTGACTGACTTAGAATCCAGGTCTCTTTTTATGGAACATGTTGAAGAACATAGAGGATCGACTTTTATATATACTGATGGCTCCAAATCTGATGCTGGCGTTGGATTTGGAGTACATAGTAATGATTTTAATTGTAGAGGTGCACTTCCTCTAACAGCTTCCATATTTACTGCCGAACTGTATGGCATATTAACCGCTATTGAGAAAATAGCTTTGGAAAAGGAGGGTAATTTTACAATTTTTAGTGATGCAAGGAGTGTTCTTCAAGCTTTAGAAGTTTTTAATTCTAGTAACCCTCTAGTTTTAAAGATTTTAGAATGGCTTTTTATTATTGGACGGAAAGGTATAACTGTTCGATTTTGTTGGGTTCCAGCACATGTAGGTGTGTCTGGGAATGAGAAGGCAGATTTACTGGCGAAGAATGCGGCATCCGAGTTGCTACCAAGGAGGTATCCCATTCCATGTAACGATTTCCTACCTTACATCAAGAAATTGGTATGTGATAAATGGCAACAGCACTGGGATAGTCAAGATGGCAATAAAATGAGGGAAGTAACAAATATCATATCACCTTGGAGGTATAACATGATTCCCCGAAAATGGGAGACGACTCTTTGTCGTCTCCGTATTGGTCACACACGGTTGACACACGAGTTTCTGCTGAAGGGCCAACACCAACCGTATTGTGAGGACTGCTTAGTACCTTTAACAGTGAGGCATTTGTTGACCGAATGCCCTAATTTTACTAACTTGAGAAATAGATATCTGTTTGAGGCTCGAGGTGAGGATGGCAGGTTTATCCTTGCCAAGATTCTTGGACATGATGTGTCTTACTATGCGAGCGGAATTTTTAGATTTATTTCAGAAGCAGGTCTTCTGAAAACTATTTAACTATTGTAATGACTTCTTAATTTTTATGGTTTTAATCGAATTTGCTTTTAATTTTCATATACAGTAAATGGTATCGGCGTCAATGACCTTAGATGTCAGGATGCCAGAAAACTTTCAATCAATCAATCAATCCTAAGAGCCCGCACAATGCTTCGCCTGCGCGCAAGCGTTTTCAACGCGCCAACACTTCAATCGTCGTAGGTTTCCTACGTGCCCAGGCGTTAACTCTCCTGTACGCGATCGGTCGCTACGCGCCACCGCTCGCCAACCCGCCACCGCTCGCCAACCCGCCACCGCTCGCCAACCCGCCATCGCTTGCCAACGCCCTTACGACTGCGCGCATACGCACACATGCACACCCATGTTCGCCCGCGCGCGAACCAACGGTATGCCCCATCGGTCTCCCGGCAGCCTGCGCTTCCCCTTACGACCGCGAACCCGCCCACATGCGCACCCATGTTCGCCCACGCGCGAACCAACGGTTTTCCATCGCGCGAGCGCCAGCGCGATTTCGTCCGCGATTCCCGTCGGGTTTCGCAACACGGGCAACCTGGCGAGTCTTCTGGAGCGCGTACTTCCAGATCATTGTCGGCACGATCTCTCACCTGTAGACGCAAAGCAGCGCACGTGCAGGAGCAGAAAGAAGCTTCAGAGAGGTCTGGGCAACATTCTTCTTCTTTTCAGGCAGGCCCCATCATCTCTACTCCTCAGGATCGTCCGATCCCCTTCCCTCCAGCGGGAGTTGCTGACACTGCGTCTGTCAGCCGTCAGCAGAGGAGGTACTTCGAGATCATGGGGGAACCTGGTTTAACCCTTCCTCTCCACCATTCCGTGGAAGGGGCTTACCAGGGAATTTTTCTCTCGAGAAATTCTCCGCCCGGCAGGTGACATTCTTGACTTCAGGAGATCTTAAGCCAGGAGAAAGCCGCAAAGTGTGCCATGCAGGCCACTTCGTGGTTGGTCGTCTGGCTTGGATCGTTGGGCATCCTGTTGCGATCCGAGAATTTGTCCAAGGAGAGCTCCAGGAAGGTCATGGAAACTTTACTCCTCTCGGGCACGAGCATCACCGTTTCCTGGCTCACCAAGTTTCGAACTTGTGGGCAAACTCGATGTTGAAGCATTGAGATGCAGTGACCGAGAGGTTCCTCTCGGAAGTCCCAACCATGGATGTCGGCAAGCTCAGACACTCTTCCATCCTTGGAAAGACCTTGTTTTGAGCCCAAGGACGGGGAATGGACAGCTGAGAGGTGGAGAAAGTCGAATCACGATTCGCTCCTCCAAAGGCGCTTACATCCAGACCCTACAAGCCTCCATCGCCTCAACAACAACAGCCTCGTCAGCCTAGGACATCGGAACCGGCCCCGGCAGCTAAGACAAGGTGTCTAAACTGCAGCCCCTCCTGTCAGAGACAAGAAGGGTGGGAAGTCCTCCTGGGGAGGCAATAATCCTAGAGGGAGCGGCCGAGGCCGCAAACGCTAGGATTGGCAACCCCCCTGCATGGTCCCCAGTGGGGGGATGCCTAAGGTTGCGCGTTCAGGTGGCAGCAACTCGGGGCCGATTCCTGCACGATCTCCGTGATCAGCCAAGGATATCGCGTCCCGTTCTTTACATCTCTACCTCCACTGACAGCGAATCCAGTGTCGCCGAGCTCCTATGCCATGGGATCGGCAAAAGGGCTAGCCCTTCGGGCAGAAGTCGAGACCATGCTCTAGAAGGATACTCTCCAAAAGGTCATCGACGCCCCCCCCCCAGCTTCTTCAGTCGACTCTTTCTTGTAAGAAAGCGTCTGAAGGCTGGAGACCTGTCATCGACCTCTCAGCCCTGAACAAGTTTGTCAAACAAACTTCGTTCAGTGTGGAACAGCAGAGTCGATCAGGCTTGTAGTGAGACCACAAGACTTCATGTGCACACTGGATCTGAAGGACGGGTACTTCCAGATCCCAATCCATCCGTCTTCCAGGAAGTACTTGAAATTCAGCCTAGACAACAAGATATACCAGTTCAAGGTGGTGTGTTTCGATCTCTCCACAGCACCGCAGGGGTTCACCAGAATGTTCACCCTGATATCTTCATGGCCACACAGGAGCGGCATCCGTCTCCTTCGCTTTCTGGATGACTGGCTAACCCAGGCAGTCTCGGAATCGACCCTTCTTCGACACCGAGACAAGCTTCTGGGACTTTGCCAAGATCTAGGGATCATGGTAATTCTCGAGAAGTCTTCTCTGCTTCCATCTCAACAACTGGGATATCTATGTATGATATTAGACTCCAATCTCCAAGCCTTCCTATCATATGACAGGATAGCAAGGCAGAGGAGAGTCGCAGAACCTTTCCTCAGACGAGGAGAGCTTCCAGCCCAATCTTGCTTACTCCTCCTAGGTCACCTTTCCTCCTTGACCAGGCTAGTTCCAAACGGCCACCTCAGGATGAGATCCCTGCATTGGCGGCCCAAGTCCCGGTGGAATCAAGACAACGATTCCCTGGACATCCTGGTTCCTTTGGGACCTGCGGAACGAATGGACCTGCAGTGGTAGTTGACCTACAGAAACCTTTGCAAGGGAATGGATCTTCTCGTCCTTCCCCCGCATTTGATGCTGTTCTCGGACTCGTCAAAAGAGGGGGGGGGCACGTTCTGAATCAGGCCTATGGTCGGAACCAGAAGGGTACCTCCACATCAATCTGCTAGGAATGAAGGCCGTATTCTGGCCCTTCAACACTTCCAACAGACCCTGGCGGTCACTCCGTGAACGACAACTCCACGGTAGTGGCTTTTTTCAACAAGCAGGGAGGTACCTTTTCATAACAGCTTTCTCATCTTGCAGTAGATATACTGAGATGAACCAAAGTCCACTCAATACCCTATCGGCTCGCTTCATTCCGGGCACAGGAATGTGCTCTCCGACAGTCTGAGCAGGGCCTCACAGATAGAGAGTACTGAGTGGTCTTCGGCCCCCCCTGGTAGCCAACAAGTCCTGACCTTGTGGACCTGTTTGCGACAGCCTTGAATTTCAAGCTGCCGCTGTACTACTCCCCAGTCCCAGACCCCAAGGCACTCTGGCAAGATGCCTTCCTACAATGGTGGGACAACATCGACGTCTACGTCTTCCCACCGTTCTGTCTGTTGAGATGAGGGCTCAACAAGACCAGACTATCGGTCAACCTGTCGATGACTGATAACTCCGCTGCGGCATCATGCAAAGTTGTTCCCGGAACTTCTGCATCTCCTGACGGAACTTCTGAGAGAGCTTCCCCACGACACGAGCTACTCAAACAACCACACTGCAACATCTACCACATGCCGTAGCATCGCTTCGGCTTCACCCTTGAAGACCATCCAGCATCTCCTCACAGAGAGAGGCATTCCGCAACAAGTTGCGGAGCGGATGTCTCGACACCTGCGAAAGTCATCCGCAGGGGTCTACCAGGCGAAGTGAAGAGTCTTCTGTGGTTGGTGTCGTGGGAGAGGTACCTCTCCCCTTGATGCCACTATTCCAGCAATAGCGGAGTTATTGTATATCGGCGGGAGGAAATGCGCCTTTCGCTCTCGGCGGTGGAAGCCTATCGCTCAGCCTTAAGCCTGGCCTTCAGGCTGAAAAGAGTAGACATTTCCTCCTCGCTGGATCTTTCTTCGCTAATACGAAACTACGAACTTACCTGCCCCCAGTCGGAAGTGAGACCTCCTCCATGGAACATGGTTTGGGCTCTTAGGGCTCTTAAGAGATCTCCTTGCGAACCATTACACCAGGCTTCTGATCGTTACCTGTCTTGGAAGACGGTGCTCCTGCTCGCTCTGGCCTCGGCCAAGCGTGTCAGCGAACTTCATGGTCTCTCGTACGACGTCGCCCATTCAAGAGGATAGGTGGAGGTAACGTTCAGGTTCGTCCCTGAGTTGGTTACTAGACTCAAAATCTTGGAGTCTCGGACCTTCGGTTCGACTACTTCAGGATTTTGAGTCTCCGTTCTGTAACAGATGACCCAGACCTTCTACTATGCCCAGTAAGGAGTCGGAGGGGTTATCTTAAAGAACAGCTGCAGTTCGTCCTCACGTGCAAGCCCTGTTTGGGAGCACAGGGAGGATGGAGAGGAGGGTCATCAAGAATGCCTTTTCAGCCTGGATTCAAAGGGTCATCCATCACGCCCTGAACCCAGGCCCTCCTCCGTCACGTCGCCTTAGAGCACACGATGTCAGAGGCATCGCAACGTCCCTGGCCTTCAAGAGGAACTACTCTGTGACGCAGGTGCTACAAGCTGGAGTCTGGAAGTGTCAAACGACCTTCACAGCCCACTACCTGCAGGACGTGACCCACAGGAGCCCTCGATACATTTTTTATCGGCCCTGTGGTGGCTACACAACAGCTGGTCTAACCTCAGGCTCCTTAATGGACAGGTAGCAGACGGTTGAGGGCATTGTTACCCGGTTTTAGTCTGCTTGAATGAAAGAAGTATGTCTGGCCCTTACTTCTTTCTTCATCCTCCCCTCTCTTGGGGAAAGCAGCATCCTGGGTTCTCTGCATAGCTGACCTCAAACCTCTGCAGGTAAACCATGCTTCCTTGTGTTCCTAGTATTGAGTTAAACTGTCGCGTCCCCAATACCCTGACGAGGTGGTATTGGGGACGTCCTAGCCTAGAATTCCAGCTAAAGGACCTCAGGTCGACTTCCTAGGACAAATCACACTTCTTCCCTCCACACACAAGTTTATATAGGCCGCACGTTTCTTGCGTAGCAAGAAACTTGCGAGGTGCAGGGACTTTTTTTTCTCGAGTGCTGCTCACTCGGATTCTGAGTCCCCGGGTAAGCCAAAGCCCGTAAGGCTGGGGACTTTCCACCTTACCTAAGGGTAAGTCACCCTATGTAAATAGCGTGGTTTGTATTTCGGTTACGGAACAAATGACATTCGGAGATAATTTGTATTTTTCCTAACCATACAAACCTTAGCTATTTACACATATTTGCCCGCCAGCCCTGTCCCCCAAGACAAGTCCTACCTCTAAGTGAAGTGAGGCAGCTCACCAGTGTGTGGGGGGGGGGGGGGGGGGTAGGGGTAGCTAGCTACCCCTCCCCTACCCCCTTGCTAACTAGCGCGGGGATAGTTTAACCCTCGTTAAAATCTAATGGCGCGTCATTTCAGCTACGCCGAAAGTAATACCCTATGTAAATAGCTAAGGTTTGTATGGTTAGGAAAAATACAAATTATCTCCGAATTTGTCATATTAAGGGTGCGCTGTGTGATGGGGTACCTAAAGATCTGGATGTTCACAGACCAGCAGATTGGATTGATAAAGACAGAAATAATTATGCCATCCCAAAGAAAGCCAAAACCACCAATGTGGCTTCTTGGTCAATCTACCGGAGGTACAGAAAATTATTTTAGGATCTGCAAGTTTCTTCAGAGGAAGGTAGGAACGATCGCACCTGGAGATAGGTTTTCAATGAAATATTACTGGCCAAGGCCCTAACATCTTCTACAGTATATCCTTATGATTAGCTGTCAGAAGATTGATGGAGTAATCCTTCTCACTCCCTTATAGGATCAGGGCAAGAAAAGAAGACGTGTTCAGAGAGGAAAAGAACTGCCCATCAATGAGTGAGTCTTCACATTTTAAAGGACAAAAGTTTTGCATCTGCGCTGAAACAAATAAAATGTCGAGTAATTTTGTATTTTTTATAGCTAGGCAGACCTGAATTCTTTAAATTAAAATTCCAACCTGAACCACATTTTTCAGTCTTATGCCAGAGATGGCTATTCTGTGACAGGAAGATGGACAGTGCTTTCCCGTCTTGCCAACTATCATCAACCAATTGCAGTGCCCTGAAGAGAATCCTGTTTAAAAGATTCAGGTTTGTATAGCTAGAAAAATACAAGGTACTTATGTACATTTTCTGAAGACAAATAGCTAGTTTAAAGGACTTGAGTTTGTAATCTACAGCTAGAAAAATACCAAGTACTTTTTAAAATTTATATATTTTCCATAAAAAGAATCCATGTACAATTTCCAAAATTAACAGTGCACAGTCTCTCTCTCTCTCTCTCTCTCTCTCTCTCTCTCTCTCTCTCTCTCTCTCTCTCTCTCTCTCTCTCTCTCTCTCTCTCTGTGCTTACCTGGATTAGTTTTAGCCACCTACAGCTAGGACAATACAAAGTACTTTTAAAATTTATTATATATTTTCCATAAAAACGGATTTTGATCAAAGTGAAAAATCTATTTTTGGGCTCAGGCCATGTCGTGCTGAAGGAAGGGTTCCTATAGGTAGCCTTCTAAGGGATATTTGCTACAGTGATACTCCCATAGAATTAAAACAAAGGTCTCCAAGATTCCAACTCTTGGCACGAGTATCCAATAAAGGATATCGCATAATATCAGGGACGTATTTTTAGATATGACACATGGCAATCTTCACCCCCGAATAGATTTAACATTTCTATGTAAGGGGGGAAGAGTGGCAAAAAGGAAGGGGTGCCGTTCTAGGTATCCGGTGGATCCCCTTGCCTACCACTACTGTGACACCATTCCTATTCTTGCTGTTAAGCAGAAATAGCCACAGATAAAGTAAGTTTGAGAGGGATCAGCAAAAGGGTGGGTTCCATCAGAACGACATGGCCATCTCACCCAAAAATAGATTTTTCACTTTGATCAAAATCCATTTTTTGGGCTCAGGTCATGTCGTGCTGATGGAAGTATGCTGGAGAAATGTCTTGAAATTACTATTAGATGTGGGTTTGTGTATGTGCCTTTTACCTTGAATAGATTCTCCTTATCTGGTCTACTAGACCTATATATGGAAATCCAATGCTCTCTGACACATACCAAACCTGAAGCTGGCTTAGTGCATCCTCCCCCCCAGCAGAGAAATGTCGATGTCGACAATAAAGATTCAAGGTTTGTATTTCCCATCAGAACAAAAAGGGTAGAGTTTGAAATGTACCCTGTTGACTTACCCTAAGTACCTAAGGTCATGATTATTCCTTTAGGAAGGTAATATTGTGACTTCAAGAACTAAACATCCTAAAAAGTTTAGTAAAACCTCTAACATACTTTATTACCTTATAACTGAGGGAGTAGTAATAAGACGCAAATACAGTTTAAGTATTTTATTAGGCAACTAGATTATCAAAATGTAGTTACCACAAAGTATGTATCTGATCCAGCATACAACACATCAAACATATATTTTCTAATATAGAAAAAATATACAAAAATACATTATCAAAATAATGCCACTCAATGGAAGATGTGAAAACCAAATATATCTGACAGATGTTCGGAAATGTATAAAATACCGTAACGCAAACGTTCACTCGGCACTGGTGTATTGATCAGATATGCACCTACTCAGAACAGTGCATCAACCATAGTTGTGATCTTCACAAGTGGGTATGTATACTCACACAACCGAAGCACTGTCAAGTGCCAAAACCGTCCACTGTTCATCGCAGCACTAGACAGCAGGTTT
Source organism: Palaemon carinicauda (assembly GCF_036898095.1). Classification (NCBI taxonomy): domain Eukaryota; kingdom Metazoa; phylum Arthropoda; class Malacostraca; order Decapoda; family Palaemonidae; genus Palaemon; species Palaemon carinicauda. The sequence goes on from NC_090742.1 coordinate 36,941,131, forward strand.
AATCACACTACCAGCCACCACCACCACAAAATGTTTTATCTCTTGTACTTGCTTCGCGTAATGTTTATAGAAGACCCTGGATGACTTCCACCAGTGAACGAGCGGAGTTTCTCAAAGTCCATATGCTGAAAGAAGTTCAGCGAAGAAGCAACTTTCCTCGGATCGTGACCCGTGGGTGTATTGTCAGGATCCGCCTTGCGAATAAAGTAGGTGAGCTTTGCTCTCAGTTGTTTTAAAGACAGGTTCGATCCTGTCCTCCCTTGAAGTTTAAAGTTCTTCGAAGATAGACCTTAAGACACTCTACTGGACACTTCCTTCAATGGGCAGATTCTCCAAGGACTCCACCTCTTGGTTGGTAGCTCATTCTTAGTGAGAAAGACAGGATCGGGAAACAAATTCAGTTCTCCTTAGTCCAGAAACTGGATATGGCCTTCGTCTCTAGATAAGGCCACTATTTCACTAACTCTAGCCGAGTGTATTGTGAACAGAAAGATAACTTTCTGTGTCAAATCCTTTAGAGTACAGTTCTCATAATCCAGATTCGAAGCATAGTGCAAGACTGTCCAAAGACCACGTTATGGGCTTTGGTGGGGCTGTAGGCTTAAGTCTAGCACATGCTTTCGGAATCTTATTAAAGATTTCACCTGAGAGGTCCACCTCGAAAGCATACTGAAGTGGTCTAGCCAGGGCCGACTTATAAGAAGTAACAGAGGCCAGGCCTTGTTCGTGGAGGTGTATGAAGAATGCAAGACAGAAGTCTATCGATATTTCTGTCGGTTTCCTTTCTTTCACAAAGGTCACCCATTTCTTCCATAACGATTCGTATTGTCTCCTAGTAGAACATGACTTGTACTCTTCGATGAAGTCAATTTTATCCCTTGAGATTCCAAACTTGGCGAGAAAATCATGAGATGTAGGTTGCTGGTTCTCGAGGATGAAGCGTAGATAGTCGACTTCTGGACCAGTTGGGACAGCACTGGATTCGGCAGTGGGAACAACTTCAGATTCAACTCTAAGACTAGAGGAAATCAATTGCTCTTGAGCCACTTGCGGGACTACCACTGCTGCCGTCCCTCTGAAGGATCTTAGCTTGTCGAGGACTTTTAGCAGGAGATTGGTTGGTGGAAACAGGTTAATGTAATTCCACCTGTTCCAGTCTAGGGACATGGCATCCATCACTTTTGCCAGAGGGTCCAGGTAAGGGGCTATGTAATGAGATAGTTTCTTGTTGTCACTCGTTGCAAAGAGGTCGATCTGCAGTTCTGGGACTTTTCCCAAGATGAAGGAGTCTGCATCCAAGGACCATTCTGTCTATGGGCTTTTGCCTGGATTGAGCGTCCGCCGTCACATTGCGGATTCCTTGTAGATGAACTGCTAAGTGCCATCTCTTCTTCCATGCCAGGTAGAAGATGGCTAACATCACATGGTTGATGTGAGGTGATCTCGAGCCTTGTCGATTTAGACACTTTACTATTACTTCGTTGTCCAGGACCAACCTGATGTGGGTTGATCTGCGAGGAGATAGTCTCTTCAACGTCAGGAACACTGCCATAGCTTCCAAAATGTTGATATGAAACTTCCTGAACTGGCACGACCAAGTCCCTTGCACCTTCCTGTCGTGAGAATGACCTCCCCATCCTTCCAAGGAGGCATTCGTATGGATTACTACCGATGGTTGTGGTGGTTGCAGGGGAACTCTCCGCGCTAGACTCTTGGCTGTGTTGGACCACAACTTTAATTGTTTGCACAACAAGGCCGGAGTCAACCTTAGTTGATCTCTTCGAGCATTCAATGCGTATTTCCTCCAGACTCCTGACGCATCTTTTAAACGTGCCTTTAGCACTGGGTCTGTCACTGCTGCGAACTGTAGAGACCCCAAGACTTTCCTGTTGGTGTCTTGAAATCCTCTTGTAACGGATTAGTCTCCTGACAGACCCCGTTATCTCTCTCCTCTTCTTGGATGGAATGGAGAGGTGGTGTGACTTTAAGGGTTGAACACAGGCGACTGAGTTACCAGCTGCTGAGGGACCATCTGGAAGGTGGTCTGAGGCACTGTGGTCATGGTCATAGTGGGAACTTGCGCAGGTCTTCAAGGTCTCCTTGCCCCATTTTTGGAGAAGGTTCCTGTTCTCTGTTGCTGCCCTCGCAATGATCTCTTGGACCAGATCTTGTGGAAAGGGTCTTTACCCCAGATGTTCGAGGTAATCAATTACCGTGGTTTGTGCTGAATGATCGCTGCAGCCAGGACTAACTCTCTGCAAGCTCTCCTTGCCCTGAGGAAAGCGTAAAAGTCCTTCACAAGGGTACCCATGTGAGACTTGGCTGGGAAAAGGAAGATTTCTGGGGCATTATGCTTGCTCGCGCTTAGTTCCAAGCAGTTCTGGAACTCCCAGCTTCTCATTAACGAACAGTTTCCCGTCCATCATTTGCATGTGTTCCGCAAACCTCCAGGGATTGGTCTCGGAGGAATGAGGGAGATCGGACACTCTAAGAGGCTTCTTAAACGTGCCCCTGACGGTCCCGAGACGGTCAATCTTCTCCTACATGGTCCTTTGCTGCTGTCTGAACGACTCCTGCATGGCCGCCTGCTCCTGTTGGAACGACTCCATCATGAGTTTAAGCAACGCCAGAATCTCATCACTCGCATTGGCCTGAGCAACAGGTTGTGGAGTCGGTGCAGAGGACGTCGATGGCAATGACTGGTATGCGGCAAAAGCAAACTGGGGGTCTTCTGTCCCCATTGAGAGGAATTCCTCTTCCTCCATGAGGGGAAGATCCTTGTCCTCTTCAGGGATGCCGTGCAGCAGGTCTTGTTCAATGTTGGAGGACACTTCTGACATCCTCTCTTGCTGGATGTCCATGTCCTCTACGGTCCTATTTGTGTCAGAGTCAACCTTCAGCGGAATGAAGGGAGACTGAGGCTGTTCCTGGGACACCACCGCGCTAGGAAGAGCCTTGGGGAACAATATACTCCTCAGGGAGTCGTTGGGTAGGTATGGTCCCGGGGAGTTCTTCAGGAATCCCCTTATCCACTTGTGAAGGGTATCCCTCGCCGTGTCCCTAGTCTCTAGGGTAACTAAAGGGGCTTCACCGAAGCCGTTGGTTAGCAGAGTTGAGCAGATGGTGCAACCTTTCGGGTCCCAATAATTCGGGACTCCTGTGATGACCCAGCAGGGGGCATGAGACCTACACTTTATGTGGCCACAGAAGTCCCTCCCCTTGTGGTTGCAGAACATCACCCCACATTTCTCCCCAGGATCAACCTGTAAAGGAGAAAATTTCCTGACTATAACGTCTTGTATCTCAGTGATTTATAAAGCATGCATTATATAATAACAATAGTAATCACTATTGTATATGGTAGCTCAGGATAGTAAGCTTGAAGGGAAATAAGAAAAGACACATATCCAAGTGAATTCTCTTCCCAGACTATTGCTGAGACCTCCGTCCGTATTAATATTAAGTTTCCCTTATAGGGAAGGTTACAAGGGAGAGAAACTCTAGAAACTAGAGTTAGTGTTAGTAAGTAATTTATACCAACATCATCCACCTGTAGTACTGTATTAATACAGATCGGGTATTGTAAATCCCAGATGATCAAGGAAAACCATCTGGGTATTGAGGGATTACTCAACCTCAATAAAAGATTGTGGTCTCTACAATCGTCTGCGATAGGGAACACAGGATATGTGAGAAAACATATATACTACTGTATAATTATATTCAGTAGACTGACGGCAGTAGGTTAGTATGTGATAGTGCTAACCAAAAGAAAGAGAAAGATTAAAGGAGGAGTATTTCCCACTATTATGAATGGACATTTCATAGCGGTTAGTATCAGAGGACTATACGTCCAATTACAATCTACCTTCTAAAGTGGAAGTTCCCATGGAAGAGGGAAGAATCTGGCAGATTCTGGCTCTCACCCAACTGCATACTAGCCTGCTGCTGGCAATAGAGCCGGCGGCTAAAGAATGCAAATGGCAACTCAAGAGAGAGCTGAGGACTTTCAAAGTATATCAGGTTTCATGCCGACGGCCGTCAGAAGACGTCTCAGCCCTCCCTCATTCTTATCAACTTCCTATCAAGGAAGGAAAGTCAGGGAGAAGGCAGCAGCGAGACGAAGGATTTAACTGCCGCCAGCAGAACACCTGCTGGTAACGCAACCGTCCCGGCAAGTTGGGGTGATTGTCAGAATACCAGCGAAAGAATGTTGTGACGACATGCTGTCACAAGACAACAGAGGGGGAGGGGGCAAGTCTTATAGTTCATTGTCGTAAGAGGCGGCGGCAAGCCATGTCGCCCTCCTCAAAACAATGAACTGGGAAGCATGACTTCTCGTGCTGACGATGCTGCCGTCGACAAGACAAGGGTACCCTGAGTATGTCACTGTCTGTCTCAAAGCCGAAGGCAGGAAGAACATTGTTCTACTCGACAGCAATGGGGGACAGACAGCGACGATCGCCTATCGTTATTTGTGTTTTGAACACAATCAATTAGGAACCAGAACCAAGAATCATAGTCAATATGTACTGGAGAGAATGATAAGGAACCACAAAATGTCATATGCTACTTTTGAGGCATTGTGATCAGAAACAAGACAGCATTATACAAAGAGAAGAATGACAGTAGAATAGTATACGGTTGTGTATGGACGACCATAAACTGAATAAGATGACTGCCTGATAAATTCCTAATGTGAAACATGGCAGATTTTGTATTTGAACTCCAAGGAATCTAAGTTTGTTCTGGCATTAAATACAAACCTTAAAGCTCTTTACTATGTAGATATATTTTAGGCGACAGTTGAAACTAGCCGTAAAACTTCCAATGAGGTTGCTACTACTAGTTAGCAGGGGGTTTACCAACCAACCCACTCACACATGTGTAATAGTCACATATTACATGTTTAAAACACATGACGTAATACGTCATTGTGGCAATAGAAGCTAGCGTGAGATTTGCTGTAGTCAGACAAGATCATAACAGGATGCGTTTTGCATATCTCGGCAATGTAACATTTTTATGAAGCATAAACACAAATACATACCGTGTGAAAGAGTTGTGTCGCCACCGGATGCAGGTGTCTTCCTAGACTAATGTAGAGTTTACATTATGTGTTGAAATACTGAGATAACTAACTATACGATATCTGTGATATCGATATTTTAGCCAGTTCTTATCAATACTTCACCTGGAATGGTCATCCGACCAAACCAGCTATACTCCTGTGATGGAGATGTTAACACAGTTGTTTTTAAAGAATAAACCATTTTAAAGTTAACTGGATTGACTTTACTTCAAGACTCAACATCCTCAACTAACATACTCAATGTGTGTTAACAACAGTAGCACACTAATACATGCAGGAGCCAACACAAGCCACTTTTTATTTTGGCTTGGAAGAGAACTGATGTCAGTTCACTGCTTGAATTTTAAAACTTTTTCTTTTCTCTTGTATGTATGAGAGTGTGCATTCCCTTTTGAGAATGCGAATATGTCCAGACAGGGAAGGGTGCCAATGCGGCACCTTCATGTCTGCGCTAGACACTGATCCTCATGTCCTTTGTTCTGTGTGCATGGGACACACCTGTACGGAGGAGTCTCTATGTAACGTGTGTAAGGAGTGACTTTCCTCCCTATGGCACTGATGTAGTAGATGCCAGAAGAATGCCAAGAGGGACTCTAAACCTTTGGGTTCATCCTTGAAGTCAAAGAAACCTCACCATCCTACTTCAGCATCTCAATTCCATCACTACGACTCTACCCGGTCCGTCTCCTGGGATCAACCGGGTAAGACAACCTTGACTCTTTGACAACCTTGTGAGGCTGAAGTCCCAATTGCTTCTCCTAGAGAAGCAGCTCAGTCATCCTACACAGGGGAGTCTCTTTGCACTGACTTGGTATGTCGGCTGTGGCCCTCTTTAGGGCTACCAGGCTCTCCTTGTAAGGAATGCCTTCTTAGGTCCTTCGGCAAGAGACAACACTCTGGCAGTCTACCAAAGGAATCTCTTGTGCCCCTTGCTGGAGTACCCTCAGCACCTGCCCCTTCTCGTTCAGCTTCATCTAACATACACCAGTGCTCGGCTGATACTTTTCAGAGTACCCTGTCAATATTCCTTTGCAGGAATTCCTCAAGGTGTCGGACAACCTTCCCACTCGTGGAATGAACACCTTTCAATAGCTGTTGTGGGACCATCTTTCCATTCGCAGACTCGTCCTGCCACATCGGCAACAGGTTTCGTTCGTCCTTCCAGCTCGCGGGAAAAGAAACGCTCACCTGAGTGGTCACCTCCTAGAGGTTTCCTTAAACAGATACAGTACGAGACTTTTCTGTACCATGAGGCTGGCTCTCTCTCTCTCTCTCTCTCTCTCTCTCTCTCTCTCTCTCTCTCTCTCTCTCTCTCTCTCTCTCTCTCTCTCTCTCTCTCTCTCTCTCTCTCTCTCTCTCTTTTTTTTACCCAGAGCACGCTACCATCTACGCGCCAACCTCATAGGTCACATCCACTGGGAGTTCGGTGCATGCCCATAGGTATGCGGCAAAACCATCTTCACCAACTCATGACAACGCACACACCAACTCTTGACAGAGCTTAGTGTGCGCATCCAACCAAGTGCCATTTTCAACCGCCAACTGTAGATGGTGTTCAGTGCTCACTCGTACCTACACTTTCCTACCTTACATCAAGAAATTGGTTTGTAATAAATGGCAATAGCACTGTTATAGTCTAGATGGCAATAAAATGAGGGAAGTAACAAATATCATATTGCCTTGGAGGTATAACATGATGCCCCGAAAATGGGAAAAGACTTTGTTGTCTCCGTATTGGTCACACGTGGTTGACACACGAGTTTCTGCTGAAGGGCCAACACCAACCGAATTGCAAGGACTGTTTAGTACCTTTAACAGTGAGGCATTTGTTGACCGAATGCCCTAATTTTAATAACTTAAGAAATAGATATCTGTTTGAGGCTCGAGATGAGGATGGCAGGTTCATCTTTGCCAAGATTCTTGGACATGATGTATCCTACTATGCGAGCGGCATTTTTAGATTTATTTCAGAAGCAGGTCTTCTGAAAACTATTTAACTATTATAATGACTTCTTAACTTTTATGGTTTTAATTGAATTCCCTTTTATTTTACATATATGATAAATGCTATCGGCATCAATGACCTTAGATGTCAGTATGCCAGAAAACTTTCAATCAATCAATCCTACCTACACGCCGAACCCAACACCAGCCTTAGATAGAGTTCAGCGCTTATGCCATTCACCTTCTGTGCTAAACCAGGACTTATCGTCTAACGCTCAATTACAGGTAAGCCAGCGCCAACCTCTATAAAGAGAACTCCCCAGTCTGGCTTCATCATCTCACTTTGACGAGGCATCGAACATGTGGGCTTTGGCTCGCTATGCAGAAAAGACAAGTTTGCATGCGGGCGTGCGAACTTCCTCTCGCGCAGTTGTCTCGCCAGCGCTCCTACATCCTGCGAGCACCTGAACTGTGGCCTCCTCATCATCAGTGCAGCACTCGCCATAGGTGCTTGCTCCTCATCAAGACCTTCTTTGTAAGTGCTCTCTCTTCAGAGGAAATAAGTGCGTACTACTTCGAAAGTGGTCACCTTTTTTTTTAGGAAAAGTCCTGGTTCCAAGACCTTGTCCAGGCAGTTAAGCAGGTGCTAGAAGCACTCCTAGAATTCCTTTGGCAGTCTCAAGTTCCCTGGTAAGGAATTCCCCTTCGTCGTCTGACACTAGACGCAGGAATGACCAGCAACCTCTTTGTCTGGTTTTACAACCTTCTACCATGCAGAGGTCTTCCAAATATGATTTTCTGCACTCTAAGGCCTCCGACATCGGCCAGGACCCTGCTTGAGCGAGAGATTGGATATCATTTCGGTCAAGTTAGGGAAAAAACAGAAGGGGTCAGCGAGCAGAAACACCTAAGGACCAGTAGAGGCTGGAGATCTGCGAAGGAGGTCTCTTTTACAGAAAACTATAAACTAGTTCCATTAGACCTGGATCTTGTGGTTCCAAGTTCTTTGGTCCCTAAAGTGGTTCCCTTCCTTCCGCTTCTGCCAAAGAGACTAGACCAACGGAAGGAGTGAGGAAGGACACTACCTCACTTCTTGCGGACTTTACCATCTGCCCGCGAGACCGAAAGGATACCAAGACGATCCTCAAGAACTAGGCTTCGACCATGGGTCAGCAAAGTATGGTGAACATTCTACAGGTTACAGGACTGTTCCCGAACAATCAGAGCATAGCAACCTATCCCCGAGGTTTCATTTCACTTCTCGCAAACCTGTTGATAACTTGGACCCTATCCAGGCTCTTAAAGATGTGAGCTCGGGAGAGGAAGAGCCTTTTGACGATGGATCTGACCACCCCACGGGCACGCTGCCTCCATCCGCCAGCTCTAAGATCACCCCCATGAAACAGGACACTGATCACATTTTTATACAGGTACTTTCCTGCATTAGGAAAATAAATTCCTTGGGGAAGCCAGACTCTGTACCAGCAGAGGGAGAGGACACAGTCCTGGATCTCTTTTACAATACTCCTAGACCAAGCAAGGCTGAAAGAGAGCCTATGCACAGGTGACTGGAGAATCACGATATTTGAGATTGGTGAATTAGTCTTGCTTACTTCCGCCACCTTACGTAGTGGATGATGCCCCATTCCCTCTAACTCTAGATATGTCAATTCTGGCTTTTTTCCGGGCTGCCCACAGGCAAGAGCCCGGGTCTTACACAAGGTAAGGCAATCTATACACAGACAGACTGGCTTTGACCTAGAATTTATTCACCTTTGGACAAGCCCTACTCCTTGTCGGTGGGGTTCTCTGCGGTAGATGCTGCGAACAAAGAGCAGGTTGCAAAGTACTCTTTGCAAGCCTCCTCATGGTTGGATTACTGGTTGTGGCCGGTGGGCTACCTGTTCAGAACCGAGAATATCTCCATCAAACAGAACAGGGAGGCAATGTATGCCTTCCTTCTTTCTAGAACCCAGACTGTCGAATTCTCAACCCACAACGTCCTCAATCAGTGGATCAACTGGGTTTTTGTAGGCAATGCGATGCAGTCTCCAGTAATAGTGGAGTTTTTTTTATACCTCAGGGAGGAAAAACTCTTCAGCATCAGCAGTGAAAGGCTATCACTCAGCCTTAAGCCTTGCCTTTATGCCGAATGGAGTCAACATTTCCTCAACGGAATTCTCTCTCCTCATAGGAAGTTTCAAGAACGTGCCCTCGGTTAGAAGTCAGACCACATTGGTGAATGTATTACATGTAAAGTACTGCAATCCTTGAAAGGAGCACCTTATGAACCTCATAGTCAGTCCTCAGATTGTGACCTGCTGCAAAAGTTTTTCTGTTAGCCCTGGCCTTTCCTAAAAGTCAGCAAGCTACACTGCCTGTCCCATGACATTGCCCATTCAAGGGGATGGGGGCAAGAGACACTCAACTTCATCCCCGAGTTTATTGCCAAGACTCAAAATCCGGCTGTAGCAGATCTTACATTCGGGCCCTTCTGGATTGAGTCTCCTTACTGTAGCAAGTGACCCAGATCAACTGTTACCATGCCCTGTTAGGGCAATGAGGAAATACCTTAAAAGGAATGTTCGAGCTCAACCACTGGTCAACAGACTGTTCATCAGTGCAGGCAGGGTCAAGAAGAATTACAAAAAACTCAATTTCTTCCTAGAACAGGAAGATGATCGAATGAGCCCTCCAAGCAGACTCATCCCCTATTGAGCGTAAACGTAGAGCTCATGACATCTGGGTTGTTAGCACATTCCTGGCATTCAAAAAGAATTTAATGTACTGCAAGTTTTATAAGCGGGCGTGTGGAAACATCAAACTACGTTCACTGCTTACTACCTGGAAGACGTAACCCACACCACTGGAGCCTTGACAGATTCTCCATAGGTCCTGTGGTGGCTGCACAAAATGTGATCAGTAACACCTCAACCCCTTGGTAGAACAAGTAGTTATTGGTTGAGGTCAGATGTTACTCCGTTGTAAGTCTAATATGAGCGTACGTATAACTGGCCTTTTCGTCTTACGTTCTCCCCTCTCTTGGAGCTAGAACAAGCTGAGGAACTCTGCAAGTTGACCTCTGACCTGCAGGTGTGTATTATTGTCCCTTGTGTAACCTGATATATGCATGTATTTGTAATGCCCCCCGATCTCCCAGCAAGGTAGGAATCGAGTAATGACCAGGTAATAGGAGCTTAGCTCCAGGTCTAAGTCTTACCTAGCCGAGCCACATTGCTTATTTTCATACCTAAGCACAATTGCTGAGGCCGTTATCTCTCTTTGAGTGTGTCCACAATGCCAGATGTCAGGAGGCAAAAAACCTCACATCAATCAATCTCATTGAGAGTTAGCGATGAGGTGATAGGGTACGTGCTCTTCCACAGCTCGTACGAAGCACATTAGTCGTGTCCAAAGTCAGTGACCAGCCAGTAGGTCTTAGATTTCCACCCACCTAAATGTGAGTCTCCATAGTAAAGAGCTGAAAGGTTTGTATTTGGTGCCAGAACAAAGGACAAATTTGGAAATAATTTATATTTTTCCTTACCATACAAACCTGAAGCTTTTTACACATCCTGGGGGTAGGTGATGGCGGGCCAGTAAGACATGCCTGCAATTGTAAAGTGGCTTTTGTTGGCTACTGTGTATGTTGGTCTTCCCCCTGCTAACATTCAAAGGGTAGTAGCACCTCGCTAAAAGTTTTATTGCTACTTTCAACTGTCACTGAAATAGATTTCTATAGTAAAGAGGTTCAGGTTTTTATGGTTAGAAAAAATACAGATTATTTCCAAATTCATCATATTTCACAACCCTTAATCTTGTTTGTGGATACTACCTGTTACCCTTAATAGAGGATAGTAAAGAGTACACAGCTTTCTCTACAGAATTTGGACAGTACTTGGTAGTGCAGACGTTTATTGTTTGGAATGAAGAATGCACCTGCAGTATTCCAGAGAGAAATGCAGAGTATCCAGAGTATCCTGCAGGAGTTCATGAAGGCCAAAGTGATTGTCTACATTGATGACATCCTGATCCTTGGGGTTTCTTTCAAGGAACACCTGTAACTGGTAGAACAAGTTTTTTCTCCTCCCTAGAAGCATAGGCTTAAGATAAAAAAAACTCAGGAAGTGTTCTTGGGTTCAGGCAAATGTTAAATACATTCTAGTATGCATAAGCTACCAGAGTACAGTACCTCTGGAAAGTAGGGGACTTCGTTAAACCTATCAGTGTGTGTGCACTACAAGTTTTTCTGGGACTGGTAAATGTCCAAAGAAACTTTATTCTTAAGTGCTTACAGATAGCCAAACTGTAATTTATGAAGACTGGAGGAAGGAAATCTCAAGGAGCCAGACAACTGAAATAAACTGTCGAGATTGACTGCGCTTTTGAGACCCTGAAGGAAATGTTCAAGGAAGACATAATGCTGCTGTAACCTGACTGACTACACCTCAAATGCTAAACCCTTGGAGCTTTTTGTTGACACTCCAGGTAAGGGTGCTGGTGCTTGCCTGTGCCAAGAATCTAGGAGAACATCGAGTAATAACCTATGACTCCATGACATTCCTTGACTACAAGACCCATTACTCCACCATTGAGTATGATGGGGTGTGAAAACCTTCACTGCTTTCCTATATAGCCAATTGTTCTTACACGACTACAAACCATCATTCTTTATTATAGGAGACGGATAATAGCAAAGGCTAGAATATAGCATTTAAAACTTTTAACGAGATGTAGGTAATTACCCTGTTGGCAGCGGTCAGGCTACTGCCTCCCCTGTACCCCACTGTAACCAATAGCTGCAGCACCTTTATCAGAAGTATAGATGTAGATCCCCATAGGCTGTGCCGCTCATGCTGAGGACATGTTTGTACTAAAGCCTTGCCATGTGATGTTTGTTGGGAGTGGCCATTCTCCCAGTGGGTGCTGTTTAACATGAAGAAAAAGAAGGCCAAAAAGGATTCTTCGCCTTTTATGTCTTACTCGAAGTCCAAGAAATCCCGGCCTGCTTTTTCTTCCCTTGGAACTCTTTCTTCAGACATCTCTAGCTTCCTCCTCCGGAGGGCGTTCAGCTAAGAGCGGTGGTCATTTTATGCCGGTGCTGATCCAGGGTCCCTGTGGTTTGATGGCACATCATTCCCTGGTTATTTTCCCATCATCTTTTTCTTTTCAGAGATCGGACGCCCTACAGTTTTTGTGGCCTTCCCTGGGTATCCATGGTTCCCCTTTGGAGGATAGACTTCATTAGTTTGTAGAGTAGAAACATTGTGTGCAGGCCATCGCCCTTTCGACGTCTTCTCCTTATCAGACCCCCACTGCAGTTGCTACCATAGAGCCTCTAGTGCTGGAGGATCCTGTACATGCAGACTTCCTAGATGCTGCTGCTTTTCCTGTGAGGTCTTCCCTTACCAAATATAGAGAATCTTCGGAGTACTTGTACCAAGTTATTCCTCAGCTTTAGTGTGATTTCTCCTCTGCAAAGGGAGATAGTAGACTTGCCTCCCATAGATTTTTGTCTTCTAAACCTGTTTCTGCTCCTTTGCTGCCTGCACCTTCTTCTCCTGCCAGGACTTCAGCTGACAGACATTCGCCTCAAGGAATGTCTTCAGTTGGCGCTTTTCTAAGAGTTCTAGTAGGACATTGAAGGGAATTGGGTTGCGCTCCAGACATCCTTTGCCTTCTGCTTCATATTGCAGGTCATGTAGGCGTTCCAGATCGCAGCTCTTCCTGTCCGTGCTCTTACAGATACTCCTCATCTGTCTCAAGCCATTGATCCCCTTCACACTCCAGGCTATCTCCAGCATGTTTCAGGCGATCTTCTCCATCGTGCTGTAAGCGATCCTCTTTATCACACTGCAGGCAATCTTCACGTTCATGTTCTAAGTGATCTTCCCTCGCGCTCTGGATGATTTTCACCAGCTCGCTATAGGCGCTCGAAGATCTCCAAGACGTTCCAGGAGATCTTTTCTGTTATGCCTCGCCCTCACACCTCAGGCAATTTTCACTCTTGCCCAGGTTTTGCGATTCGCCTTCTGATACCAGTAAGATTGTCACACTTTACCCTCGCATTCCAGGGGTTCCACTCCTAGGCGCTCTAGTTACGTATCATCTCTTCTATCGTACTACACCTCGCATTTGCTCTCTTGAAGTGTTCGTGACTTTCTCAGGCAAGCTCCAAAGTTTTAACGTCCCAGGGGTTCTTAAATGGAGACTTCCAATGGAGAAGAACGCTAGTCTAAGTGGGTTCTACAAGTTTCAACAGATAAACCTCGCTTTCCTAAAAAAAAGCTCCTTGCAGGTCCTTCATCACCAGAAAAATCCCTCTCTTCCAGTCCTCCAGATTTTCTTTCAGGGTAGAAATCCTGGCCCCAGAGGCAGCCAGTTCACCTACAAGAGTTGGACTTTGTAGAGTCTTCTCCATCCAAAGAGGTCTCCGGCCCAAGTACGACTTCTGAACCAGTCTCATCCCTTTCACCTCTGCCATGAGAAGTTGGCAAGAATCAGGACACACAGAGGTTCCTTGTCTCTGAGGGAGATTTATTTACAGAAGAACATCCGCAGTCAGTCCATAGACCTCATGCTAAGCTGTCTAAGGGTATGAGGGTGCAAGACCCAGGACACATTCCTTCAGACCCTCCTTCCCCTTTTTCAGCAGGCACCCAAATGAAGGAGAGCAAGGACTCCAAAGCAGCTAAGAAGACATCAATCCCAAGCATCCTGAGACCTGCCCAACAACTGGATACCATCAGACCTGCAGAGACAGAGAACGCCCCATCCTCATCCCAGACGGCACGTCCAAGTGTCAACCAGTTAGGAGTCGGAACCTCTGGGATATGAAGGAGACATAGATGAAATCTGTATGAAAGAAGATTCCAAGTCGCCGATTGATCTTCCTCTCCCTTCTGAACGAAAGACACCTCTAGCATACAAAGGAGAATCGGACTCCATCTTCTTCCAAGTTTTTAATTCTATTCGCTCAGTTGATGGCAATAGGGAAACACTCTCCTCCTCTGCTGTCCTTCACCCAACGCCAGACCTAGACTTGAACTGCCTTGGACCGTCATGGCCAAGGATGTTATGTGGAAGTTAAGGGACCAAGTAGCCGGCAAAAAAAAAGACTCCTTGAGATCAGGGAAATCATCTCATCTGGTTCCAGTTCCCCGCCCAAAGCAGAAAAAAATACTACACGGTAGTAGATGCCACTCCTTCTCCACTTCCCTTACATCCAGCAGTGACAAAGTTGATTCCAGGCTGCTCAGCAGACAGACTCGCATCCATCCCAGTCATGTTTTCATAGATGGAAGCCACAGCCATGAATGGTTTACAATCACTCTTGGCTAGATAAATTGATAGGTACATGTAATTATCTAGCCAACACAGAAGACCTATTGGATGCCAAGAAAAGGAAGGCCTAGAATGATAGTGTTGTGTTCGGCACCAGGGCAGTACAGTATCTGATGTTTTAGATTACTAGTGCTAGGGCTAAGTGGGTGTTGAAGCACAGGGAGGTGGTTACAGCATGCTTCCATAAGAAAAAATGAATACAGGAGCGATTAGACCTATGGAACACTCCCCTGGAACATGCATATCTTCATCCACCAGATGATGTCAAAGCTGTCACAGAGGACTGAAGAAAGGAGACTCATGACTTTTAGGGCAACTGGTATTGTGTTTGAAATACCCCAATGTCTCTTAACACTAAACCAATTATTCAGATCAGCCACTCATTTCTCAGGAATGAGTCGTCTCCTTCCTGTGCCATTTCCTTTGGCAACAAGTGCTTTGATGAGTCAGGTGACACGTAGTTCCATGCCTAAAGATCAGAAGTGTTGGTCTTGCTGACTGACAAGAACATCCGCAGTCAGTCCATAGACCTCATGCTAAGCTGTCTAAGGGTATGAGGGTGCAAGACCCAGGACACATTCTTTCAGACCCTCCTTCCCCCTTTTCAGCAGACACCCAAATGAAGGAGAGCAAGAACTCCAAGGCAGCTAAGAAGACATCAATCCCAAGCATCCTGAGACCTGCCCAACAACTGGATACCATCAGACCTGCAGAGACAGTAGTTATAACTACCTCATTAAATTCTAATGGTCACTCTAGCTTAGCAAATGTCCTACTCCTATTAAAGGACACAGGTTTGTTTAGTTAGGAAAAATGCAAATTACTTTAAAAACATGTAAATTACAAAAAAAAAAAAAAAAAAAAAAATTAGTCTAATCATAAAAAAAGCATACAGAAAATAAGACTTTTGTCTGTGACACAAGAGACTTTGAACTGTAGGAATACTAGTCACAATACAGAGAGATTCAAGTTTTTATAAAAATACTTAATGTTTTGGATAATTGTATTTTGCTTCTTAATTCTCTTCTCTACCAAACTAGAGCTGTTACTTTTGTGCTGTCTATATTCCACAGCATTTTCTCACAGTGTTATATACAGTCAGTTACCCATTGTAAGATTCGTAAGACAACACAGTAATGAAGTCTTAGCCTCTATTCTTATATAATTATGAATATGGAATATTAATTAGCATTAATTTTAGCATGGCTTTAAATCTATGGAGACAGCACTATGCATCAATATAAAAGTTAACGAATATGCATTAATAAAAGATTCTTTTTTTTATTAATTTCAGGTAAATCAGGTTATTGTATAGCAAGTTATCTACTCCACAAATAAGAGGAAATGATGGTGAAATATGGATAGCTAATGATAGTTGTCCCATAGATGATTTTATTCATTAATGCTACAATAATAAAAACCAAGTATCAATTAAATGTCTATGTATTTATTTCTACCATAAATAGGGAATTCTCTTCCTTGAAGGTAATAATTGTTTGGATTTACCAGTGTGGTACAGTAGACTAAATCCATTTCGTAAGTATACTCACCAGTTTTAAATTTGTGCTAGAAAAAGCTTTCCGTAATCTGCTTAAAAACGGTTGCTTACATGTCGAAGCTCACCTCATTCATTTATCTACCATAGCACTTACCCCAATTTTGGGAGGAAGCTGACATCCAAAAGAATACAAAGTGGATTTTTTTTATTCATCTTTGCCTGACGAGGGATTGCCCACCCTCCCCCTGTCTTCCTCCACTACCTCAGCAGTCACCATGGTGACCTGGAGGTAGCAGCGGGGCTTATAAGAACGCATTACAATTGCTCACCTTTCATTTCTATTTCTAGCACGCTCTTTTGGCCCACTCGCATTTATCCTCCTGTCACCTTCACCTGGGGCTTTCTTTACTTCATCCATCCACCCAAACCTTGGCCTTCCTCTTGTACTTCTCCCATCAACGCTTCCATTCATCACCTTCTTAACCAGATGACCATTCTCACTTTTACTACTTCATTCCTACACCTACCCAATTGAGATACAACAGCCATACACCTCAGACACTTTCCATCACTTCATCCCTAACGCTCTATTCTTTACCACTCCCTTTAGTGCCCACAACACTTCACATCCTTTATTCACTCTCTGATATACACCTGCTTCCGCCACCATTTGCAGCAACAACAGGACCCCAAGTACTTAAATTGATCTACATCAAGTAACTCTCCATTCAACATAACATTTAATCTAGCACCACCCTCCCTTCTTGTGGACATTAACTTGCAACTTCTTTCTCACACACACACCCTTCCAGACTCTATCCCTAATCAACATGGCTTCTCCCCTAAGTCTGCAACCAATGCAGTACAGTATCATCTGCAAACAACAGATTCACCTCCCACTCATGATCCTTTTCATTTATTACTTTCAATTTCTTCGACCAAGCACTTGAGCATTCACCTCTCTTACAGCTCCATCAACAAACAAATTAACTACCATGGCAATATCACACATCTCTATCTCACCCCCACTGTCACTGGAAACCACTTCCTTTATTCCCTATCCTAACACACGCTTTACTGCCCATGTATAAACTCTTAACTGCTTGCAACAACCTTCCACCAATTCCATATAACCTCATCACATTCCACATTGCATCCCTATCATAAGGTTTCTCCAGAATCCATAAACGCAAAATATATCTCTTACCTTCCGCTAAATATTTCTCGCATATCTGCCTAACTATAAAAATCTGCTCCATACATCCCCTACCTCTTCTAAAGCCACCCTGCACTTCTAAGATTGCATCCTCTGTTTTATCCTTAACCCTATTAATTAACACTACCATACACTTAGGCAACCACACTCGGCAAACTAATACCCATAGAATTACAACACTCATGCACATTTCCCTTACCTTTCTATAGCAGAACATTACATGCACAAACCCAGTCCATTAGCACTATTGACAACATAAAATATATTAAACAATCTCACCAACCATTCCAGCAGTCTCACTCTATTCCTTTAACATCTCAGCCATCACATCATCCATACCATAAAAATTAAAATTATTTTGGCATATTCAAGTAATTAATAGAAAACCTCACTTCTAGGTTATATTACATTGATTCAATTTGCAAAGTATAGCTGTTAGTTAAAGAAAGTTTAACTGAAATATAATGAATATGAGCAACTAGAATTTATGACAATTAAGGGATCTTTTCATTAACAAGACAAAATGCCAGAAAATGTACTCATGCAACAGCATCTTAATTAAGTGGAAGAAGGCATATAAAAGACAAGACCACCTGGAAGAATCAGTAACCCCATGAATACTCTAGGTGCTTCTTTTCATACCAGCTTTGTGTCCATAATGTGCACAAAACCAACAATCTTTTTTATGTCAAATTATTAAAAGTAATACAGTACTGTATGTATTTTTCCTAACTATATTAATCTTGGTTCTCTCATATGAGTACAACTTCAGAGAAGCTAAAATGGTCGTTTAAACTTATAATGAGGTAAACAAAATTGCTGTTGGGTGGAAGGTAGATCCCGCCCTTTTGCCAGATAGAGTAACCTTCACTTTAACCTTAACCTAGAGGTTGACTTGCGTGTTGGTTGAGGCAGGCAGAGTAACTTAAGGACTCAGGTTTGTATAGTTAGAAAAAATAGAAATTACTTGACAAATTTATGATTTATTTGACAAATTTGTGATTGTTCTTATACAAATACAGCCCACTGTCCTTTAACCCTGGATAGGTACGATGGGTCGTTCGCGACCCCGAGCGTCAAAAAAAAACAGGTTTTTCTCACATGACTCACCCCCGTGACTGAATTTGTGGGTGATCGACCTGCAGGAGGTGTCTCCCCTACACGCTCTAGTAGTGTCCAGATGTGCATTGCTGTAGCTGTACTCCTTCCCCGATTTCTGAGACGCGTCGGGGTCGAGCGCGACCGAGTTTACCCTTCTAAGGTAGTTTGCATAATTATCAAAGTTATTACGTATTATGAAATTGTCGTAGAATGGTGCAACTTGTATAGGTTATCAGTTGTGGAAAGTCTTGGTGGATTGTTTGGCTACCATGTGCATGATTTTTTTTTTAGTTAAAATGTCGTTCATCACCACGAGGACCATTTTACCGCGAGTGCCCCTTTTTCATTTTTTTTCATTTTTTTGCCAAGTCATTTTTCCGTAAGATATTGCCAAATAGTGTCGTAAAACTTTTGCTTGTTTAGTGTTGGAAAGTGTGTCTAGATGATCTGGCTACCCATGCATGACTTTGTTTTTGTCAGATACGACGTAGTTATTGGTATATTGGGTATTTAACTGCGGTTACCAATTTGTTTTTTTTTCAATATTTGTAAAAATTACTACGTAGTAAGGAATTGCCGTATATTATTCATTTTTTTTTCATGTTTATGTGTTAGAAAGTGTGCCTTGATGGTTGGGCTAACACGTGCATGTCTTTTTTTTTATCTGAGATGCCGTATATTAGAATGTCGGGCATTTTACCGCGAGTACCCCTTTTTCATTTTTTTTCATTTTTTTGCCAAGTCATTTTTCCGTAAGATATTGCGAAATAGTGTCGTAAAACTTTTGCTTTTTTAGTGTTGGAAAGTGTGTCTAGATGATCTGGCTACCCATGCGTGATTTTGTTTTTGTCAGATACGACGTAGTTATTGGTATATTGGGTATTTAACTGCGGTGGCCAATTTCTGTTTTTTTTTCAATATTTGTAAAAATTTACTACGTAGTAAGGAATTGCCGTATATTATTGATTTTTTTTTCATGTTTATGTGTTAGAAAGTGTGCCTTGATGGTTGGGCTAACACGTGCATGTCTTTTTTTTTTATCTGAGATGCCGTATATTAGAATGTTGGGCATTTTTCCGCGAGTGCCCCTTTTTATTTGTTTTGCATTTTTTTGCTTAGTCATGTTACCGTAAGGAATTGGCAAGTAGTGTCGCAAAACTTATATTTTTATAGTGTTGGAAAGTGTTTCTAGATGATCTGGCTACCCATGCCTATTTTTTTTTTTAGCCAGATATGGCGTATATATAAGTATGTGTTCGATTTTCCTGTGATTGCCATTTTTTCGTTTTTTCCCATTTCTTTCAAAATTACTACGTACTAAGGAACTATCACAGAGTAATGATTCATTTAGATGTTTATTTGTCGGAAAATGTGCCTTGATGGTTTGCCTAGCACGTGGCTGAATTTTTTTTTTCTGAAATGCCGTATATTAGAATGTTAGCCATTTTTCCGCGAGTGCCCCTTTTTATTTGTTTTGCAATTTTTTGCTTAGTCATGTTACCGTAAGGAATTGGCAAGTAGTGTCGCAAAACTTATAATTTTATAGTGTTGGAAAGTGTTTCTAGATGATCTGGCTACCCATGCCTATCTTTTTTTTTTTAGCCAGATATGGCGTATATATAGGTATGTGTTCGATTTTCCTGTGATTGCCATTTTTTCGTTTTTTCCCATTTCTTTCAAAATTACTACGTACTAAGGAACTATCACAGAGTAATGATTCATTTAGATGTTTATTTGTCGGAAAATGTGCCTTGATGGTTTGCCTAGCACGTGGCTGAATTTTTTTTTTCTGAAATGCCGTATATTAGAATGTTAGCCATTTTTCCGCGAGTGCCCCTTTTTATTTGTTTTGCATTTTTTCGCTTAGTCATGTTACCGTAAGGAATTGGCAAGTAGTGTCGCAAAACTTATATTTTTATAGTGTTGGAAAGTGTTTCTAGATGATCTGGCTACCCATGCCTATCTTTTTTTTAGCCAGATATGGCGTATACAGTATATAGGTGTGTTCGATTTTCCGGTGATTGCCATTTTTTCGTTTTTTCCCAATTCTTTCAAAATTACTACGTACTAAAGAACTATCACAGAGTAATGATTCCTCTAGATGTTTATTTGTCGGAAAATTTTGTTTACTTTTTTTTTGATTGAATATCATCAAATTTTTTTAGCTAAAATATTATATTGTTTTACATTTTTTTTTTTTTTCGATTTTATTTCCCTTCAAAAAATTTTTTTTGGGTCAGAATTTCAATTTTATAGTCGTAAAATAATCGACAATTATCCAGCAACCCACCATACAATTTTTATGCATATCCAATAATAATTAGATTAGTAAATAACACCTTGAAATTGACATACCCTTCCTACATTTCAAGTGGCAGATTAGGGAGTCTGAGTCAGTGTGGTTGGCGGCCATTTTGTGGACATATCCGAAGCGTAAGCTGCCCTATCTATATATATTCTTGTTCCCTATAGAATTTGTGATATTTTGGTATATTTTTACCTGCATAAATATCATATTATATATTAAATATATGTATTTTTTTACGAAATTTCTAAGTACTCAAAAAATTACCTTTAGATATGGCCCCTGATATAAATGTAATTTACAAAATAATGAAGATTTTTTTACATATTTCTATTTTAGGATAACATATGTTTATTCCCTAAAAAAATTAGCCACTTCCTATTTCATTTGGGTACCCAAAAAAATTCATGAAATTTGGACAAATATTTTTGGCCAAAATAAGTTACTCTTTTTTTTTTTTTTTTCCCATTTCAGATCTTCACCTCCATGGGTCTGACTTCATCCAAAATCATCCAAAATACATCAAGATGTGTCCTAAACATTCAAGAATCAATTCCTAAAAGGATTTGTGTATATATGTATAAACTTTTTTTTTATGAATTTTTATGTCAGGTCTTTTTTTTTCTACTTAATTTTTTAAAATATTTATAATAAATAGTTTTTCTGCAGATGAGTAGTATTTATCTTTACAGTTGTTTTAAGCATTCATTGAAGTTTTTTTGGCAAAAGAAAAAAGGAGGTTACTGCAAAAACTGATTTTTCAAGAATTTTTTTTGGCGTCGGGGTCGTTCGCGTCCGAGTATACCCTTAAAGGGGTGTCCGAGGAGCGTACCTATCCAGGGTTAATAGGAAACTCATCCTTAGGAGGGAGGAAGTCCCTATAACTAAGACTCGCTGGTTTACTAACCTGGGAAATGCCAATACACTTTGATCCTGTGAAGGAGCAAAAGTGATGACTCCTGTCAACCTCCTAACCACCAAAAGATGTCGCAGGTGTTAGGCTAGGTCCCTACCAGGAGACTGGTAGGCAGTCGTGGAAGAACCTATACCCGAAAGGATATATTGTCTGAATGTATATCATTATGAGTACTGTAATGGGTTTGCATACATTACTAACATGAGGCAGATACTTCAATACAAAATTTGACTGTTAAAAGGTTACTCAGTTATGAGGCTTGCCTGCATCTAACCTCCTGTCCAGCACATAACAGAATGATGTCTGCATCCCAAAGGAGGGGAAGACAGAAGAGGAGCAAGGACAGGCATTCTTACTTCTCCTTCTAGGCTTATATTGCAACTGCTATCTTGGACAAGATGTTTCATAGTCCTGTGAGGGAGATAGGTTCGCAACACAATTAGTTCAGCAGCAACTGCAGGACAGAGGATGAGGTTATCCGAGGACCTGTGTAAACTCTCAGTAGGTAGGTGCAGTGAAGGTTGTCTGTTGTACCTGACTCTTGTCTGCAGGAATAGCACCACTTACAGGTTTTTCCTAAGGGTTAGGGCAGATCTGATAACCCAGACTTAGTGCACTCGAACCAGAATGATTCTTCCGTCCTCCTTTTTAATCAGCATGTCTGATTGAGTACAAGTCAGAAGAAACATTATTCTTGGATATCTTCTTCTTTACCCTGTCGGCATATGAAAAGTCTCTTGTGCTCCGCCTTTTACTGCAAGCTGAGAAGAGCTCTTCAACATAAAAAGATTCATTGCAGTCTCCAATGAGAATAGTCCCCTTTCGACAATGGCGCTAACAGAAGATGAATATTTCTAACGGTACCTTGATTAGGAGTATCAACAAAACTAGATAACAACAAGTGTGTGGCACTAGAGAGCCACCAGGATTATCATGATATCAATATCATCAATATATAGTCGAGTACTTGGTAAACCAAGTAAATGGCCAGATACGTGTGTTGGACAGTGTCCAGAATGCTACCGTCATTCCCGGAACAATACACTGTTAATTCTAGTTCAACCAGAAGTTAAACAGGTCCTTCGATAATGATTTCTGAAGAGTACAAAGCCTTGCCGTCTCACAAGAATGAGCGACGTTCTAATTCTACACCATGCCCCTGGTGATTGAGGATCTGCTAGAATACTCATTTGTACTGGACCTTGGTGACAGCTCTTTCACACTGTCAGCTGCCCAAGTGTATACCTACTTTTCCCTTTCACAAATGGTCTATGAAACGAACACCCTTGCTTATAGAAAAGTCACCACGGTGGAGTTGTCTGTACCAACCGTGTTTCACACAATTGTACACAATTCCTTTTGTATATATTATGCTTGTATCTTCGCTCTTCCCTCACACTAAAACGAACATGAAAATTCATGTCTGGTTTTTCCTCTGTAATATTGTCTGTCTTGTGAACTTGTTATGTCCTGTTGCCTTGAGGTTTTGTATATAAGGAGAATGTTCTACAATAATAAAACTCAGTCGTTTCCAACCTGCCTTTGAGTTCACACCTTACTCGGCGCCGTCACATTGGTGACCCCGGAAGTCGACTTGCTCCCACTGCCTTCCACCCCCACCTCCCTCGCCCCTCCATCGTTGGTACTATGACGGAGACGGACTCTACAGCAGTTGGCGCCGCGGCAGCCCCATTGAAACTTTCACCGTTCGCCAACAGAGAAGCGTTTGCTTGGTTTCAATGCACTGAAGTCCACTTTCGTATCAGGGGCGTGACTCGCTCAACAACCAAAGCGGATTATGTTCGCGGCGATACCCGAGGACACCTTCCCAGAAATATCCGACTGGCTTTGTGAACAAGGAGACACCCCAATAGCGTATGACGCCCTCAAAACATACCTTCTGCAGCAGTACTCGCCGTCGCCAGCCGCCCGTATAGCAAAGCTTTTTCAGCTCTCGCAACAACCGTTGGGGGACCAAAGGGCTTCACTTGCCCTCAGGGAAATGACCAGTATCGCTCGCCTTCAACCTGCCGCAGACGGCTCTCCTCGTGAGGTGAACCTACTCCGTGCCCTTTGGATACGCCGTTTACCTGAACCTGTACGCGCTGCCATACCCCATGTCGATAGTTTACCCATAAAGGACTTGATGACCAAAGCCGACGCCCTTATGGACAGCCATTTCAAGACCTCCATCAACGCCTCCACCCCTGACTACGAGGATGCCTATTCAACGTCAACCGAAGCTGACATGAATGCTGTAGGACATACACGCCTACCCCGTGACGTGCCGAAGCGGCGACAAAGCCGCCCACCACCCACCAATCGCTCGCGCCCCAACGAACGACCTCTACAGCCACTTACTACCTCCCATCCGCCGCAGTTTTGCTACTACCACTTCAGATTCGGGGCAACCGCGAAGAAATGTGCCAAAGATTGTCAGTGGCCAAAAAACGTATAAGTAGGCCATCGCTTGTGGCGGTGGCCTCCCATGTTTCTAATCTTTTCTTTTTACAAGATGCAGGAACGGGCGTGCGATTTTTGGTAGACACGGGTGCTTGTCGTTCCCTTTTGCCAAGGAAACTCTTCAAGGCACAATGTAGTCTGTCTACATCTGCCGATGTCCGCTTGGTAGCTGCCAACGGATCTGCGATACCCACCTACGGTTACGAGAACCTCACATTATCGTTCGGAAACGGTAAATTCAATTGGAAGTTTCTCGTTGCTGACGTCACAATGCCAATCCTCGGTGCTGATTTCCTCTCTCATTTCCACCTTCTGGTCGATGTCGCCCACCGACAATTGGTCAACGCAGACTCGTACTTGTCGACACCTCTTCAACCCGCCCCCTCTAACCTCGCTCTCCACATCAGCGCACCCACGGATGCCTACGCCCACCCCCTCACGTCGTACCCGGAAGTTTTCCGTCCAGAACTTCGCCAAACGCCCACGGTTCCTGCCAAGCACGATATTTATCACCATATCAAGACGACGGGACCCCCAGTCTTCGCAAAATTCAGACGTCTGGCACCGGAACGATTGGCAGCCGCCAAACAGACGTTCGCCGAAATGGAGAAAATGGGCCTTTGCCAAGAGGCCTCCAGCCCATGGTCGTTACCCTTACACATCGTTCTGAAGAAAGACGGCTCCCTCCGTCCGTGCGGGGATTACAGGCGCCTGAACATGCAAACAGAACCGGATCACTACCCCCTCCCAAACATTGCCGATGTAACCTCCTACCTGCACAAAGCGAAGGTTTTCTCTACGCTCGACCTCCTGAAGGGGTATTATCAGGTGCCTATGAACCCAGAAGACATCCCCAAGACCGCCATCACCACTCCGTTTGGCACATAAACCTTCAATTACTCCTGTTTTGGCCTTCGTAATGCTGGGGCAACGTTTCAACGTCTCATGGATGGCATCTTAGGGGACCTCCCTTTCTGTGTATGTTATGTGGACGACGTACTTGTGTTCTCCTCCTCAAAAGAGGAACACCTCCGTCACCTGCGCATCGTGCTCGACCGCCTGCAACAAAACGGCCTTGTAGTCCGGTACGACAAGTGTACCTTTGGCGCCAACGAAGTGTCGTTCTTAGGGCACCGTATCACTCCTGAAGGAGTCCATCCCCTCCCTGAGAAGGTAGCAGCCGTTCAGAATTTCCCCGCGCCCTCGACCGTCAAAGCTCTGCAGGAATTCTTGGGCATGATCAACTATTATCACCGTTTTCTGCCAGCCATTGCCGCCACTCTTGCTCGCCTCTACGCCTCTCTCAAGGGCAAGCCAAAGGACCTGAAGTGGGGTCCCCTTCAAGAAGCAGCCTTCTGCAATGCAAAGAAGGCCCTATCAACTGCTGCGGCTCTCACATTTCCTATCCCACACGCCCCTCTCCTTCTCTCCACCGATGCCAGCGACGTCGCTATTGGTGCAGCACTTGAGCAGGTGGTCAAAGGCTCGCCCCGCCCATTGGCCTTCTTCAGCAGAAAACTGTCCAAGGCAGAATCGGATTATTCTACCTTCGATCGAGAATTGCTGGCGGTGCACTTGGCTGTCCGTCACTTTCGCCATTTCTTAGAAGGTACGCCCTTCGTCATTTGCGCAGACCACATGCCTCTGGTGCACGCCTTCATTTGACAGTCTGACGCCTGGTCCGCCCGTCAACGCCGACATCTCTCCGCCGTGGCTGAATACAATTGCACCCTCCAATACGTCCCTGGGAAAATGAATCCCGTTGCCGATGCCCTGTCAAGAAACACGTTGGCTGCCGTTCAACTGGGATTGGATTACAACGCCCTGGCTGAAGCCCACCGACAGGATCCAGAGTATCAAGCTTGTAGGACATCCTGCACGTCCCTCCGTTGGGAAGATTTTCCCCTCTTAGACTCCAACACCACCACCCTCTGTGACGTCAGTACTGGTAGACCGCGACCTTGGATTCCTGCTCCCATGCGCCGACAGGTGTTTGATTTCATCCACGGCCTTTCACATCCTTCGTGCCGTTCTACTGCACAGCTGCTGAAGGCAAAGTTCATTTGGCACGGCATTTCTAAGGATGCTAAGGAATGGGTCCGCGCCTGTACTTCTTGCCAAACTTCCAAAGTACATCGACACACGGATTCAGGAGTGGGCACCTTTCCTCAACCTCAGCGTCGTTTCGCACACATTCACGTCGACGTTGTAGGCCCCCTACCCACATCACAAGGACATCGTTACCTGTTTACCGTCATCGACCGCTCCACTCGTTGGCCTGAAGCCATTCCCATGGAAACTGCAACGTCCGCCTCATGTACATCTGCCTTACTCTCTGGATGGATTTCAAGATTCGGTATCCCTGAGCATATTACTTCTGACAGGGGAACCACCTTCACCTCTCAATTGTGGACGTCATTAGCGAATCTCCTGGGCATCACCCTACATCAGACAACGGCCTACAACCCCGCTGCCAATGGAATGGTTGAACGTTTTCATCGCACCCTCAAAGCAGCTTTGATGTCCCGCTGCAAGGATTGCAACTGGTTTACTCAGCTTCCCTGGGTCCTCCTTGGACTAAGGACCACTCCTAAAGACGCCCTCGACGTCTCGGCAGCTGAAATGGTGTATGGCGATCCGTTGGTCGTCCCTGACGAATTTTTTCCTTCTACAACCTCCTCCGACGATCTCCAGCGCATACGTCACGTCGTGGGAAAATTTACTCCGTGCCGCCAGACTTACAAGCCCCCAGCGAAGCATCACATACCAACGGACTTGCACTCTGCAACACACGTCTTCCTGCGCAACGACACCAGCAAGCCACCACAAACGCCCCCTTACACGGGCCCTTTCCTTGTGATCCGACGCAGTCCGAAAGCATTCCTCCTAAACATTCGGGGCAAAGAAGACTGGGTCTCCATTGATCGTCTAAAACCTGCTTATCTTCTGCCAGATGACCCGCCTACAGTTCGCCTCTCTAGATCAGGGCGCCCTATTTAACATGTACAGTATGTCATTTTTAGGGGGGTAGCCATGTACCAACCGTGTTTCACACAATTGTACATAATTCCTTTTGTATATATTATGCTTGTATCTTCGCTCTTCCCTCGCACTAAAACGAACATGAAAATTCATGTCTGGTTTTTCCTCTGTAATATTGTCTGTCTTGTGAACTTGTTATGTCCTGTTGCCTTGAGGTTTTGTATATAAGGAGAATGTTCTACAATAATATAACTCAGTCGTTTCCAACCTGCCTTTGAGTTCACACCTTACTCGGCGCCGTCACATGTCCTTCAATTCTACCAGGTGTCCTATCAAACTCTATTTGGAAGTTTGCAATACTAATAGCATTGGTTTGACTTCCAGTAGGTTGATACGCAGGTGTTTACTTCTGTGCACCATGTCCTCGAGGTGGTTGGCAGGATCCCTGCAGGTGGGAAGTAGAGTGGAATTCCCCTGGAGAAATTCTCGTCATTCATCCACCAGGTCAGACCATCCTGCGTTTCCTGTTCCACTGAAACCAGAAGGTAGAGAAAACACTGGCTGCAGACCAGTGACGCTTTTAACAACACAAGATAGATCGCTGGTGGAGGCACCCATGCAGAATGGGTTCTCCAATGATGCCTGAAATCTCAGCAGACATTGCCACTGTTGAGCTGATAGTTCTTGGTCATGCAGGAGCCGATACAATACAATACAATTGTTCAATGTATTTATCAACATACTCCAATACTCTATCCTCAGCTTGGCTATGAGATTGGTCTTACCAAATAAACATGATTCTCAGATCATGGCAAGAGGAAAGCAGACTTTTTTGGTTCTGGAGCATTGCTTCTCGGAAGGAGACAAGAAAAGCCGATCACCGTGCACAGGACTCTTATCAATCTGATTTCTTCAATGACATTTTCTACTTGTTCCTCTTCAGAAATTGCAGGGGAGAAGGGAGAACTAGAAGTTTGTCTTCTCTGGAGTCGTGCTTATGACGATGCTCTCACAAGGAAAGAGACCCCAATAGCCCAACCAGGTGATACATCCTTAGCACCTTCTGGGATTGCCTAACACCGAAGGAAAGAAGGGCAGTGCCCCTCCCCATCATCATTGGCGGCGTCAGAACTTTTATGACGGAGCACCAGGAATGTCCAAAGAAAATAATTTTCTTAGGTTCATGTTTTTGTCGTTGCAAGGCCACACACACGACGGATAGAACAACAGACTTCTCGCCTGATAGGAACAAGTATGGTGGATAACAACAGGTAGCACAGAAAACTATCACTCTATTAGTTATCAGGAAACACTGCATATCCTTAGCTCTTTCCTTTAATATCCCTCGAACATGACTGTCAGCAAGAATATTCATTCAATCTAAAGGCCCTTGTTTTCAAACTCAAACAGTTGGGAATGGGTGGGTCATTTCTGTGCATTATTATTGAATTTAAAAGTACAGTAATAGATCTCAAAGAGTTGCTGTCACCATAGTGAGTATAGGAATATGACATCTGGTGTTCCACAGAGTAGTGTTCTTAACCCATTACTTTTCATCTTATATACACATGACATGAGGTTTGACCTAGAAAACAAGCTTGTTGCATATGCAGATGGTGCTATTCTCTGCATCAATTTCATCTCCTGAATGTGCATCTGGGGTTACTTAATACCTTAACAGAAATACAGCTAAAATTAGTGCATGGTGCAAATTATGGGGTATGAAGCTGAATCCTAACAAAACTCAAAGTATGATTGTAACTAGGTTAAAGACAGGGGCCCCTCGACATCCGGATCTCAGCATTGATAAAGTTTCATTAACTTTGTATGACTCTCTTTAAATTTTAGGTGTGATTCTCGACAGCAAATTTACTTTTGAGAAACACATTAGGTTTGTGTCTTCTTCAATTGCATAAAAGATTGGCTTGAGAAAGTCTTTTAAGATTTTTGGTGATCTATCAATTCTGAAGAAGTGTTTTAATTCTTTCATTCTACAGTACCTTGTTTCGAGTATTGTTCTCCTGTCTGGTTTTCAACTGCTAATTCTCATCTTAATTTGTTGGACAGGAATTTACAGTCTATTAAATTCTTATTCCTGATCTAGATATTAATCTTTGGCACTATCGTTCAATTAGTTAACATTATGCATGTTGCATAAGATTTTATTTGTTTTTGACATTGTTAAAAGTTTATATATGAGATATCTGTTTTGACGTTACTTTTTTTAGAATGATTTATTGTTAATTTGTTCACAACATTTATTTACTTCCTTATTTCCTTTCCTCACTGGGCTATTTTTCCCTATTGGAGCCCCTGGGCTTATAGCATCTTGCTTTTCCAACTATGGTTGTAGCTTGGCTAGTACAGTATTAATAATAATACTGTAATAATAATCAGGTAGTTGAATCA
Organism: Palaemon carinicauda; assembly: GCF_036898095.1. Taxonomy (NCBI): domain Eukaryota; kingdom Metazoa; phylum Arthropoda; class Malacostraca; order Decapoda; family Palaemonidae; genus Palaemon; species Palaemon carinicauda. The sequence goes on from NC_090742.1 coordinate 36,970,401, forward strand.
GTAGAACTTCAAAAGTTCAAAGTTGCAGCAAATGTTTTTATGTTGAACAGGCTGACATAAGTCTTTATAGTTATATATGAATTATCTGTTTTGATGTTAATGTTTCTTGAAATATTTTATATTAATTTTTCATTACTTCTTACATCGTTTATTTATTTCCTTGTTTCCTTTCCTCACTGGGTTATTTTTCCCTGTTGGAGCCCTTTGGTTTATAGCATCTTGCTTTTTCAACTGGGGTTGTAGCTTAGCTAGTAATAATAATAATAATAATAATAATCATAATCATAATAATAATAAAAGGAAAAAGTAAAAGATTAAAACAACCACATGCGCACACTGAAAAGTATGACTGTACTATCCGGCAGGCTAAGTCAAAAGTGAAGGTTACTGTACCTGGTGAGTGGACAAGGCCTACCATTCACCTTCCAGCAACTATAATTACCTTGTTAAAGAGTTTAAACGGTCGTTCTAGTTTCCTTGGTCGAACTCCTACTTGAAAGGCAATGGTTTGTCACTGTGTAGGAACAAACAAGTTTAAAAGTTTTGCCTAATGAAGTTTACTGCCAAACATTTTAATATCCTTACGTCATGTGTTTAACATTGTTAAATTAAATTCTATTCCTTAATTGAATAATGCCTAGCTATAGAAGCTTCTAAACAATATTGAAAGAGTATCCACATAAGTGTCTGATACAATCACATTCAACATAAAAAGATAAGGCATTGTTAGTCATCACCATATCTACAGTACTAAAGCAAGTTTTTTAGCCTCCTCTTGCTTTCTTTGACATTTCTCACCAACATTCTAAAATCTTGATGTCTTGGTCCCAAAACTCATTGATTCAGTGTTGAAATTTGTGCACAGTATCTCTGTGGAAATAAAAAAAAATTCAAACTAAGTTTTCCTTAAAAATTTATACTAGTTCGTAAAATTTTAAATAAACAGCTATATTGAGATGAATGTATTTAAACAGAAAACAATGAAATACAAAACACAAAGGTATAATTGCCTAACCTCTACAGTTATTTCATAAGAAAGTATTATATAACAAAATAAAAAATAACACCTTTAGTGGATATGAGTAATTCAACAGGATGGGAACCATTTTAAGCCTAATATATTCTTGGCAAGCATCTGCCAATTTTCTGGGCAAAGACTATGAGTATCCATATTCACCATTACAGGGACAATGTTTTCAAAGATTGTGCCACAGAACTAAATATGAACAATTTAAACTAATGTCTCACACTAATCTGAATACTGTAGCATGAATGACAGGATCTCTTTGATCTACCATGTCTTAGTGTAATCAAGATGTCAAAAATGAATAGGAACAAATGATACCATACATACTGTACACTACATGCCAAAAAGGTTTAATAAAATCTTACCAACAGAGAGTATGTATGTAACCCCTATGAAAATTTGGCATGGCATTGACTTGTCCTCAAAGGTCCAAATACATCACTCCATCATCCATGATTTTAACACCCAAAAGCTGGTCATTCACATTCATTGCCATCACTACATCATAACTTTGATGATTCAGCTTCAATCTTCATCCAACAGTTGCAGGACTATCAGTTCTATTTCCCTAGTACAGTACAACTATGACTAACCTCTTCCAAAAAAATGTAATTCATGTCAGTACTTCCCTAAAATTATCTTCTAACTCTATGATCAGCATTACATGTGCTTGTTATGTGGTTTTATTCAAGGTCTATATATGTTAGGTCTGGTCACTGATGGGGATTAAGTCGCTCGAACCTGAGGGGTGAGGTATGCTGGCGGCTTAGTATTTAATGCCTAAAGTATGTGCTGTTTAAGATTTTTAGAGTAGAGGGAAATAAGTTAAAGATATCTTTCTATCGCTTCCCAAAAGATGAAAAACTTCAACAGGAATGGGTACACCTCTGTTGCTGCGAATTAAACTTACATTTTACAGAGGGATGTTTCTTTACTTGAAAACCAATATTATTCAGATAAAGTGTGCAATAAGAGAACTTTATCATAATCTTCATTGCACGACAAGGAACATGAAAAACCCGGGGAAAATTATATAACACTAGAAAAGGAACTGTCTTTCAGAGATGAAATTTGCAGCATTCGACGACATCCAGAAAAAACATTTTGTCAGTGAAGACTTACATGACATATCCTTGGAGGAGGCTATGGAAAGATAGGTTTTATTGCAAAGAATTCTTTCAGTAACAGTTGCTAAGAAAAGTACCTGATTCAGATGAAAAAACCTGGATAGAAGAGATGTCTAAATCTCAAGTAGAACTTGTTCATCTCTGTGATGAATTCCTTAAAGAGTTAGAAAAGATGGAGAGGTTGTTCAAGTGCCACCATGGAGAGAGTGTTAAAGGTTGGTAATGGAGCCATTAAGAAATTGTTTAGTGATATTGAAAGTTTTGTTGATTTACTGGAAGAGGTTGTAGGTTATGTCCGTTGATGGATGGCTTTTTAGAATACGTGTTCTAAACAGAACTATTAAAAAATTTCAAAAGTTTTAAAGTAATTTGAATAAAATATAAATGAGCTTTGTATTATTAGATGTCGGTGTTCTTACATTGTAAATCTATTATCACATAGTTTTCAATATAATATTCTAACTAACTTTTAAATGCATATCCCATGGTCTCATTAATGCAAAAGTTCTAATGTTTTACTATTGATGATTATTGTAAAAAATTTTGATTAAATAATTTTTAGTCGGACATTTCTTTATTTTTGATAGAACTAAAAACACAATCCTAAACAGTCATTATAAATGCCATAAATAAAGAAATCTCTCTTTCTATCACACACACGTAAAATGAAACTAAGGTAGAAGAAAAGGATTGAAATATAAAACTGTCCTTACTGGTTGTGACTTTAAGGTTTTTTGATAATGTCTAAGAACTTAATCTTTTAACACCTACTTGTGAACCCATTAGATGTTGATACAGATCAAGAAAAGATTTCTCATGGAGGTTTGGAGAAACATGAGGTGGTTATAGAATTATAAAATTGTAGGATCTTTTGATTTTTATCCATGTTTAACTAGCCCGGGTAAAAGAAACTTTATCCACAAAGGCCACGGAAACCAAATCTGAATGAAATAATCCTTTTTAATTACACAGAATAGAAAATTAGAGAGTTAAGTATTCCATTCCCATATAGGTTGATTGCGTCTCACACCAGTGATGCTGCCAGATGACGGCGGCACTTGACCATGGGTCAGTGCATACCCAGACTTCACATATATAGACCTTGGTCTTATTCACCATATCAAGCGTCGCTTACCTTAGGCTTCATTATTGTTATTATTATTATTACTTAAATGAGGAGATTTACCAGCCCAATAAGTTAAGCTTTACTCTAGCAGAGCTAGCAACCTTCGGCTTCAGCTTTTCACAATCACTCAACATGTGTGATGCATTCTCCCTGAAACAAGACCATTTGCAACTCCCCTTTCACCACCTCAGTTTCTCTCTGTGAAGTTTGAAGTCAAATTACAGTACATGGAACATCTGTCCTCTTCACCTGTTGAAGTACTAATTGACATCGTTCTGAAAAAAAAAAAAAAAAAACACTGTACAACCCCTCTCAAATAAATCTAGCTACCTATCCCATTTCAACCTCTTAATACATCGTTTTTTCAGCTTAGGCCCTATATCAGTGGTTATTTTGGTCCATCTCTGAATAAAGTATTACTTCAATCTTACAGGTGTAACTCAAATACTACAAATTTTATATAATTTGTATTTTTCCTTGCTATACAAACCTGAGTCATTTATATGGGGTTACTACTGATCATGTTTCCTACAATCAGCTAATCAAAATTTGGTTGATTGCGTCATGCTTCGTGCTGGGTAAATACAGCACATGCGTATGGAGCAAACGGGAGGGTGCTCACAGCGTCACCTCACAAAACTCACCTGGTCAAAGATTTGTGAGTCAGTTTGAGGCAGGACCTTTGGTAAATGACTAAAGTCTGTATAGCTAGGAAAAATACAAATTATATCAAATTTGTAGTTTATTCCTATGCAGATACAAACTAATGACTCATTTTTATGGGGAGTCTTCCTTAGGAGGGAGGAAGTCTCTGTGAAGTTAAGAGGTAGACCATTCCTCTCTGGATGAACTAATTACTATAAGTAATAGCAAGGGGCCAATCATAAATCATATACGATAGTGTAGCCGGCTTGAAAAAAGACAAGGCCAAACTTCAAATTCTTGAGAGGTAAAAACTTTCTCTGATACAGATACAGTACTAGGAGCAGTAAGTGATAAAAAAAAACTGCCAGAGAATGTCGTAGCCAGCTCGCAACAAGGCAAGGGTGATCAATTAGTTCCCAAAAGGTAATCTTCACCAGGAGTGAAGTAGTATGAACAAGCGTCACATAATAAACAGGAGGGTCAGTTTTAGTATGACAATGAATACTAAAGAGATTGAGGCACACTTAAGGGATTTTGACGAAGGAAAAATCTATTTCTGGGCGAGAGACCTGTGCCGCCCAGTGAAATGCTCCTATAGCACCATTTCTAAGGAATATAACTGCTAAAATATTACCAGAGAAAAAATGCATAGGAATGCTAGGTTGAACTATCTCGCTCACCTATTGGTGTCGGTATAATCTAGGGCGTAACAGACCAGAGGTCTCGTACCATTTAGATATCTCCTCTTCAAAATCCCTCAATAGTGAGGTGCGGTTCAACCTCCCCTGCCGCGCAGACTAGTACTACTAACTCCACCCACGCTTGCCCAGCACTCCTTTATAGCACCTGTTACGATTTAGTTGGTTTTGTTTTCCTCGGTGTATTTTGCATTATTTTCCCCTCTCTACGCATCGATGGCAGAATCCCAAGTTACTCCATCGAAGTTAAGTACTTTATCCATGAGTTTTAAGCGTGAATGGGCAGTGTAACCTTAGTTTTATTAATTCAGAAGTGTTTTATAGTGAATAGCGTTCCTGTTCTAACCGTTCATGGTTCCACGGTCCTGCCCTTTCTCGCTAGTTCGTTCGTTTTTCTTTTCATCATTGTTATTCATTCGAACTTTTTGGGAGAATTTTACCTTTACACCGATTATATTCTTTCAACTTTAGCGTATCATTATTATTATTATACTATGGTATCAGTGTTACGTATCATTAAGGCTCAGTTATGTTGGCATGCTGCCTTCGTGCATATAGTGGATAGCGTTCCCGCGGGGAACTGTTTTGCTGTTTTTTCTAGGAGCATTTCACTTTGATGTTATAATGACTATTAGTTTTATTTTCGCTCCCCATAGTTTTACGTTTTGGTTCGAGTGGGACTCTCGCGTAGCTCTTTATTTGTCTTACTGTTCGGTATCTACCCGCTTCAGTAGTAAGGTTGGTACCCCTGTTTTCCATCTTCCAAGATGACGTCATGCCTCCTCCCTTGCCACTCGCTCAAGTCCCTCTCTTGCCATATTAACTTTGCATGCCTAGCCATTTTTACGTGATTACGCTTTTTTCATTATTTGCTTTTAAGTATTTTTAACAGTTCATATTGTTTTTATTGTCACACTCCATTATGATCATATTTTTGGAATTTTCCATGTTGTGTTGAGGGGATCTCCAGTTGGTAGCCCTGCCTACCACCACCTATCCACGTGATTCCCCTATAAACCCCCCCCACCCCACCCCTCCCAGAGCACGTCTCTCCTCTTACTCGATGGTTGTTGGCTATGACAATACGGGCCAAGCAAGCTTGTTCCTCAGTCTTCCCTCAACATTCCGACATACTGAGGACCGAGATTATCTCAAGGGGTGCTACATAGTCTCATTCATCCCGGGCGGTTCTCGTCCCCCCCCCACTCCCGTCGTCTCGATTGGCCATCAGTCGGGGGAGGGGGAAGGTCGGGACCGCCGAGAACTATATCACGTGCCCTATCCATGTATCGGGAAGTCTACCTAACGCCTTCTTAGTATGGCTTTTGCTTTTAGCTTAATGGAATTAGGAATGAGACCTTATCTATATGTTAGGAGTGTCCCCATCATACAGCACCTCCTGCCATTATCGTTCGTAGTAGGACATATTATTAACCTACAATCATAGCATTCTACACGAATTATTACCTTCGTCCCAGTACGTCCGGTAGTCTCGTTGGGGGATCCCTTGGCTCCCCCAGCATTCTCCCACCGTACCCTCCCGTCATCAGACATTGGGACCTCCGGGCTTACAATACTGCCGGATCTGATGACACTGACACAGTTTATGATTCCTACTCTCCCTACGGGAACCCTATATTTTCACGGACGTTAATGTATTAGATCATAATAATAGGAGTTTTTTATTATATGTATTTTAAGGATGTAACTTTAAGTTTACTCTAGTTTACTTAAGTTTACTTTAAGTATTTCTGTTCCCAGCCCCCGGGACTATTCATCCCTTATTTATACATCCTTTTCTCATCCCCGGCTCTCCCGGGATTCCTCTTGGAATAGTCTAAGGTTCTCTGCATGTTTAGTCTAAGACTAGGCATTTTGCTTTAATCTCAAGGTCAGGATCCTCCAGGGTCCCTTCTAGAGATATTAAGAAGGTGTTCATAGACTATTCCTTTTTACAGGTGGTCCGCTGTCGGATGACAGCCTGCGCGGCCGTCCTTCACCAGCCCTGCGGACATGAGGTCTGTAGATCTCACGCCGACTGTGGGATTCAAATGGATGACCTGATAGTTTGGCACCCCGACAACTGCCTTGTCTGTTACGACCTTGTCTCCACCCTCTCTTCGGAATCAGTGAGTCCTCTATAGGTCATTTTTTCTACGTACATTTCTCTTGCTTTATATAATGAACCTTTGGTTATCATTTCTCAGCTCCGTCTCCCGGGTTTGCTAACCTTATCCCCGTTCTTTCAGAGTTCTCAAGCGGCTAAGACCACAGCAAGAGCCACCTTGAAAGTTTGGGTAGGCGGCTTCGCCCGTAACGTTAAGGCCAAGAAACCTTACGTCCTCTCTGAAGATTACTGCAACCTGATCTATCCCAACGCAAAATCTTCTGCAGCAGTGCTTAAAAAAGTGGCAGCCCCTATTATTGCCGACATTACAGCAACCCTGGACCTTGCTATCGATCAGGATACTGACCTCGGTGTCGACCCCGACCCCATTGAGGACAATGTTGCAGCTCTGAATTTGGACTTGGAGCCCATGGTTTTGGACGAACCGGAGACAGGTAAGGAGGTAGGTGAGGCAGGTGGGTCCGGCGCTAAGATCCCTCTTCTTAGCCCCTCTTTTTCTTCGGCATCTAATACTTCTTCCTTTCTAGGTTTTGATGAGAACCGTGAATCTACCCCAAGATCACACCCGGTTCCCCCCAAGGTTAAGTCTCAGAAGAGACCCTTAGTTAGGACTCGCAAGAATCCTACCCTTCCCAAAACAACCAAGTCAAAGAAGACTTCCCTCCCCGGAGCCCCAAGTGGCTCAGCTAGCACATCCTCTACTTCTCAGGACCCGGGAGTGCAGCCAACTTCCTCGGTGGCCCCGGTCAACTTCGACCCAGTGGCCCTCATTAATATGATGTCAAGGGTTGTCTCAGAACAGATTAGCTCAATGCTATCTGCCGTTACCAGGAGACTGGATACCTTAGAAGGAGGACTGCCTCAACAACAGCAGTTCCTCATCCCGGACGCCTCAAAACTCCCGCTTTTCACTAAAAATAACCCGTGGAAAATGGCGCTCCACTGCCCTTTCACTGACGGGATGTTGACCATTGAAGGCTTTGGAACCCGGCCCATTGAGGACTTTGAATTTTTCCCTCCCGGCCTTCAATTCCCCTTCCCCGGCTTCGCCCGGCTAACGGAAGCAGCTCTTGTCCGGCTAGATAAGGTCCCTAAGGAGACCATTATCTTCCCAAAAAAACAGGCTAGTATGACAATGAATACTAAAGAGATTGAGGCACACTTAACATATTTACTTCGGGGTGAAAAATCCCAGGGTAGGCTTTAAGTGTAAAGAAGATAATTTCCTCTTACGTGGTCTTCCTAGCCAAGACTGTCAGAGTAATGAATCTTGTGGCTGGTAACTGGCATACATCCTGTGATATGGTCACTTAAGTCATCACAGTCCTATTACCACGGCGCCCATTGAAAGGATATTGAATATGGCTTTTAAAGGTAATTATCTAATGGTGTGTTTCTTCCAATCCACCAGTTGAAGATAGTAATGAGGCGTGGTCTTGCGAACTGCTGAGGGGGTGTCTTTAGCGAAGCTTCCCTATTGGGGACATAAAGGTTCTTATTTCCGTTTCTCTTTCTAAAAAGAGACGGGGCCCCTGAATGCATTGCATCGGGCCACGCACCCGCTCACTTGCAATGCAGTTTAAGAGGCTACTGTAACTAAGTGATATTCCCGAACACTACGGTTGTGGCAAAGTCATCTAAATCATATGCTCAAGGGAGCTCCCTTACGATGCTTTCCCTCAGGATACAAAGGATATTTTGATATGATATACAGTACTTGGAGAGAAAGGTAGTCCCCAACTACCCTCTTCCGGAGCAGTTAGAACTATAACACAAATAAAGGATTGATTGATTGCTTTAAAGTTTTCAGGCATCCTGACATCTAAGGTCATTGATGCCGTTATCATTTAGTTTACATATAAAAAAAAAATGAAAGAACATTCAATTAAAACCATAAAAGTTGAATGTCATTATAAAAGTTAAATAGTTTTCAAAAGACCTGTTTCTGAAATAAATCTAAAAATGCCACTTCCAAGAATGGGAAGGATGAACCTGCCACCCTCACCTCGAGCCTCAAACAAATATATACATATTCCTTAAGTTATTATAATTGGGGCATTCAGTCAACAAATGCCTCACTGTTAGAGGTACTAAACAGTCGTCACAATACGGTTGGTGTTGGCCCTTCAGCAGAAACTCGTGTGTCAACCGAGTGTGACCAATACGGAGACGACAAAGAGACGTCTCCCATTTTTCGGGGCATCATGTTATACCTCCAAGGAGATATGACATTTGTTACTTCTCTCATTTTATTGCCATCTAGACTATCCCAGTGCTGTTGCCATTTATTGCAAAGCAATTTCATGATGTTAGGTAGGAAATCACTACACAGAATGGGATACCTTCTTGGCAGCAACTCGGATGCAGCATTCTTTGCCAGTGAATCTGCCTTCTCATTCCCAGACACACCTACATGTGCTGGAACCCAACAAAATCAAACTGTTATACCTCTATGTCCAATAATAAAAAGCCATTCTAGAATCTTTAAAACTAGAGGGTTACTAGAATTGAAAACTTCTAAAGCTTGAAAGACACTCCTTCATCAATAAAAATTGTAAAATTACCCTCCTTCTCCAACGCTATTTTCTCAATAGCGGTTAATATGCCATACAGTTCGGCAGTAAATATGGAAGTGGTTAGAGGAAGTGCACCTCTTCAATTAAAACCATTATTATGTACTCCAAATCCAACACCAGCATCAGATTTGGAGCCATCAGTATATATAAAAGTCGATCTTCTATGTTCTTCAACACGTTCCATAAAAAGAGGCCTGGCTTCTAGGTCTGTCATATTCTTCTCAACTCCAATAAAGTATTTACAAAAAGATATCTCTGGTAATTTCCAGGAAAGCGTTGATGATACCTTGAATGGAAGTACCTTACTTTTAATTATATCCAGACTGTTTAATAATTGTTTCACCCGAAAGCCATAAGGTTGAGGAGATTTTGGGTGCAACTCAAAGAATGTTTGGGTGCCTTACAAGGCTTGCAGTCTAAAAGGCTAAAGCATTAGGGAGTTTTTGCCATCAAACCAATACCAAATAATGGAAGACATTCGGTAAAGGTCTAGAGGTAACTCTCCAGCATCAACAAGGAGACTTGGGATAGGTGAGGTTCTAAACGTTCCTGTGGACAATCTACTACCAGTATGATATATTGAATCTAATATCTTTAATCGGCTTGGGGTGGCTGAGGAGTATATTTCACATCCATAACTAATTTTAGAAAAAACCAAGGCCTTGTATAATTTTAAATAGTATTGCAGTCTGCCCCCATGATGTATGGGACAATACAGTACTTTTAAAAGATTCAGAGCCTCAACACATTTAGCTTTTAATGCTTATAGGTGAGAAACCCATGCAAGTCTTCTATCGAATATCAAACCTAAAAATTTAGCTTCCCCTACACATGGGATACGTTGACCTTTAATGTATATATCCGGGTCTGCATGTGCTCCCCGGATATGACAGAAATGTACAATAGTAGTTTTACTTGTCGAGAATTAAATCCATTTATATCAGCCCACTGGATAATTTTGTCAATTGAGAGTTGTAGTTTTCTCTCAACCATTGCCATTCTAGCTCCAGTAAATGATATGGAGAGATCAACAAATAACGTTGAGAGAACATCCCGGGGAATGGCTGAGGATATCCCATTAACTGCTAGTGCAAAAAGGGTTACACTCAGCACACTACCCTAAAGAACTTTCTTCTTCCTGGCATTTACTCTCTGATAGAGTTTCCCCCACTCACACTTGAAAAACTCTATGTTAAAGAAATGCCTGAATAAAAAGTGGAAGCTCTCCTCTCAATCCCAATTCATGAATTGTTTTAAGTATAACATATCTCCAAGTGGTATCATATGCCCTTTCAAGGTAAAAAAAAAAAAGACTGTCACATGGTGCTGTTTGGAAGCAAACGCTTCACAAATAGAGGACTCAAGTCATATCAACACATCAGTCGTTGAGTGCATTTTTCTAAACCCACATTGAATTGGTGATAAAATACCCTTCTTTTCAAGGTACTACATCAGTCTTGCATTGACCATCTTGTCCACGATTTTACATAAACAAGATGTCAAGGCAATAGGTCAGTAGTTTGCTGCTAAAAACTTCTCCTTACCGGGTTTTAAAAAGGCTAAAATAATGGCTAGTTCCAAAACACTTGGATAACTATGATCATGCCATATTCTATTAATAATGCTTAAAATAAATAACTTTGTATTAAAATGTACATGTTTAATCATTGCATATGGAATTCCATCGGGTCCAGGGGCTGTATCGTTTAAGTGGAAAGTGCTGAATCATATTCTCTTTTAGTAAAAGGAGAATTATATGACTCTTCCCTTCCTGTTGCAAAATTTAAAATTTCCTTTTCTTCAATGCTCCTATATTGGTGACCAGGAGCTGATACACACTTGCAAGATACATTTGAAAAATGATCGGCCAGGGCATTGCTCACATCATTTGCTCTAGTCACATACTGACCGTTCACTTTCAACACTAGTGGTGGGTTTGGGGTAAATTTGCCGCCAATCTTTTTTATTTCCCTCCATACAGAAGATGGTGGTGTTCTACTGTTAATGGAGGAGACAAAAGACACCAATGACTGGTGCCTAGCTTCTTTCATGGTACGACGGAACTGTGCTCTACATTTCTTGTATATAATTAAATTCTCATCAGTTCGGTGTCTACGCAATCATGTTAGAGATCTTCTTGTGGCTCTGTGCAGGCCAGTTAGTTCTAAAGACCACCAGGGGATTGGTCATCATCTGAATATCCCTGTTGTTTTGGGAATGGAACTGACTCCTGCTGTATGGAGAGTTCCATTCAGTAAATCTAAGGCATCAATATTTTCAACCTGTTCTGCATCCCCCTCAATTTCGCTTAGCTCACGAAATTTATCTCAGTCCGCCTTGTCAAGATTCCACCGTGGCGATCTCTGTATAGGTGGACCATTGTTGGTGTTTATAATGATTGGTGCATGATTACTAGTATGCCAATCATCTAATGTCCTCCAATCGAAATCAAAAAGGCAGTTAGAGCTGGCAATTGAAAGGTCAATGCATGACAAGGTACCTGTCTGAACATGGAAGTGCGTGGGCTCTCCTGTATTAAGGAGTCCGACATCCTCATTTTCCACAATTGATGAGATAATATAGCCCCTTGTGTTTGCCAAACCATCACCTCATAAAGGATGTCTACCATTCATATCTCCCAGTAAGAGAAAAGGGTGAGGGAGTTGTTGAATGACTTCTACTAAATCATCATATAAAATATTATCATTTGGAGGTAAGTACAGAGAGCATATTGTATACTTTCTCCCTATATCAATTTGTACAATCAATCCCTGTAGGGGTGTACGAATAGATAAAGGTATATGGGGAACATCTCGACGAACATATATGAGACTTCCGCCATGGCTCCCTGCTTGTTGATTATACGGTGTTCTATAGCTAACATACTATCGAGGATTCGGAGTGTTAGCATCAAGCTTACTTTCCTGTAGACATGGAATTATGGGGGAATGTTCATGAATTAGGAGCTTAAGTTCTTCATATTTAGCCCTTAAACCCTGACAATTCCATTGCAAAATGGAGGAAAGAACTATGGTTTATTTCTTGGAAGAACTTTTGGATGAAGTCTTCCGATTAGTAATTTTTGACTTAACACTACTTCCCGGTGGTTTTATTAGAGAGGGTCTTGATAATTTGGGTTTTGTGTTTATTATTTTCATTTTGTCGTTTTGATCTAATTGTTGAGGGGGATGGTGGACCTCAACTTTAATTTACGATTCATTTAAATTGTCTTCTGGTTGATCAGAAACATCAACAGACAAAACATCATATTTATTTGATGTCATAACTCTAATATTTCTTATGGAAGGGGGTGAGAGAGATGGAGGTCTCTCTCTTTTACGATTAATAGGTTGTGAGCTACCAGGTTTTTGTACCTTCCCCACTACAGGTACATCTGATAACTTGGTTTCAGGTGGAATCTCCATTAAATCAGGCAAGGATATGGCCTGGGAGATGTTAGTACTACCCTTTGTAATGGGGGACAAAGGTTTGATAGTGGTGGGCAATGTCTTTTTGTTGATACTCAATGATAAATCTTTAGGAGGAGATATTCTTTTCTTGTTATGCAGAACTTTATCAGTAGATGGTGAATTCCGTTTTCGAGAACTACCTACAGTAGTAGGTGGGCGAGATGATTCTCGAGGAACTTTTTCTCCTGTTTTCAATGTCTTTGCATAGGTATTAGATCTATTCAATAATCTCTTGGCATGCCCCATGCTTACATGTTCAATAATTGATTTATTGAGGGCAGCCTCTTCCAACTTATAAAACTGGCAGCTCCTATCATTAAATTTATGATTAGAGCTGCAGTTTAAGCACCTAGCCTCAAGTGTACATTCTCCAAGGTAAAGATTGGAGCAAGTATTAAAAATTTTATAATTCTTGCAAACTTTGGAAGGATGGCCAAATCTAAAACAAAACATAGCAGTGGCTTCTGCTTAAAAGGTTGAACTCTAATCCTTTCATTTTCTATATCTATGTGGAAAGGTACATCAGCATCCTGGAAAATAAGAACAATCATTGATGTTGCAGGTACTTTATGTACTTTCCACACTGATAGTGGACGCAGCCAATACAGTATCTCCTCTTCCATAAATTCATATAGATCCCTATTGAAAACCACTCCCCTTCCATAGCTAAAGTTTAGATGGGGTTTGATGTCCAATTTTATATCATCATTTACTGTCTTCAAATTGGACAATACGTATACCAGACTGTGTGTGTGACTTGGCCTTTATCAAGTAACTTTTCTTACCGAATTGAGATATATCTCCAGGTGCGATCATTCCTACCTTCCTCTGAAAAAAATTTGCAGATCTTGAAATAATTTTCCATATCTCCTGTAGACTGAGCAAGAAGCCACATTGGTGGTCTTGGCTTTCTTTGGGATGGCAATCTACCTTTATATCTTTATCAATCCAATCTGCTGGTCTGTAGACATCCAGATATTTAGGTGCCCCATCACACAGAGCACCCTTAATACTCATATTACCTACTTTAATATTAACAATGTTACTGCTTGCATTAAATACTTCCTCATGACAATTAAATGATAACCAAGAATCCCAATTATCATCTTGAAGTTTCATTCTAACTTCTTTTATTAATCCGTATCACTCAAATATTTTATGTAGCACATCATAATTAGCTTCTAATGGGATTTGGGTAACGTGCAGGACTTTCAATTTTCCTGTGTTGCCCAAATTACCCTTTTCTCGAATGTTCAAAGAATAGTCCTTTTTAGTTCCTAAGTTGTCAACAGAACTTTCTTTAAATGAATTGCCAGAGGTCGTCAACAGTGCCGGGGGAGAGTCAGCATATTCAGGGGAGGTGGGGTCTTTGTCACAAGAATCCATTAGAATAAAGAAAAGAGAAGTGTGATATTTTAAATAGTTTGATTCACCTGCTTGAGAACATTAAGGCATCACATGTTGGGAAGGAAATTTGCACTCTCCACTACCGCCACAATGAAAGTATACTTCCCAGATGGTCCACTCCATACCCTACCCGAAGGATAGCACCAAAACAGATATAGAGGCACAGGTGTAAGCTGAACCTGCCTGTTAGGACTGAGACCAAGAAACTATAGAATCATCCTCCCCATATCTGTAATGATGGGCTTCCGGCCAAAAGCCGAGAGTCCTACCCCAAGCATTGGATCCCCCTGGATTCCGAAGACCCAAAAAGGTTCAAACCATCTTCGGAATGGCTGAGATCATCCAATACTCTCACACATAGCTTTGAGCACAAATACCTCTCAACCGTGACACCTTTCCCATTCATCAAAGCAGGCAGCAATAACGGATGTAGAAACATCCACCCAAGTGGAAATATCAGATGTAGAAACATCCACGCCATAAAAAAAAACATACATATATATGTAAATATATACACATATACATATGGGAAATTTTACTCATAGGGTTGGGACAGCAACATGAAAATAAGTTTATAATATTAGGAGAAGGTTGAAGTAATATAAAGAGGAAGAAAAAGATGAGAGAGAGAGAAATTTAAAATCGAACTGGGGGAGCAATTTCCCAAAGATTGAGAGCCCTCTTGCCCGTCACCAAGTTTCAACTCGGGAATAAAATGCCGTGCTGAAGCTCAATGACTTCATCGAGGCATTCTCTCATTAAGAGGGCACAAATAAAGGAGTGGGAGAAATATGTCCTAGTTATTGGTTTCATCAGAAACTCGCACTGCTCTACCGAACAAACCAACTAGTTGTTCGTATGATCAGGAAACTCTTTGAGAGGCAAAGTCGTGAAAAAGTTACCTGGGGTCTAAATCTGGATTATTCAGTGACCCAGAGGAAGGGCCAGGCAGTAATTATGATGCCTTGATATTGGAGGGGGGGATCCCTGGTGACACCCCCCTCTGAAGATATTAAGCGTCATATTATTCCTCCGTTCACAGGGAGTCCATGTACAGGAAGGGGAACTTATTTCTGGCCACCGAAGGAAGTTTAGTCTCAGTGGGCAGGAGTGTTGGAGAATTTGGTTATCCCTAGGCTTCGAGATAAGTTTTTGAAAGTTGTTGGTGGAGTGTTCTTATCATCCCCAGACTCTGGTAGGCGATCTCGCAAAAGTTCCAGTACCAACTCTTCAGATCTGGTTCTCCTACTAAAATGAGAATAAAATCATCACAGGAAATATAGCATTCCAGTATCATGATCCCGGGTAAGGCAAAACCTTGTCCATGGGTTTTTTATCTGGCTGAAGGATAAGAGGTCAAAGTAAAGCATTTCGGGCCTGAGCCTATTCCAAATTCCAAAATCTCTAACTAGATCTGAACTTTCAAGAAGGCTATAGGAACCGTTTTCAAGGTGTCAAATGTTCCTTTTCCAAAGGGATGTGGTCTTGGAAATCTCTTCATACTAAAGTTATTCTAGTAGGGGTTCTCTATGAGCAGAACGGCCCTCATGCTGATGAATTCCTCCCTGGGAAGATGTTAGTTTAGGACTCTTATGCAACGTGTTAAGCAAACTAATTGCAACTGGTCCAATGGTCTCTTTTGACTCGTCATGAGACTAGGCCCATTGATCTTTCTCAATCACAGTAAGGAGAGGTGTCCATCTGACTCCCTTGTATCTCCTGATCTTTATTTATGAGATGAGGGAGGAAGATGCTGGTCACTACCATAGTAATAGCTGAGATTATGTTAACAAGCAGTTTGGCAAGATAAATTATAAATTATTCACAGTAGGGATATTATTCAAGGCCCAGCTTTATGAAGAATGGATGATATAGCTCTCCTAATCCTTTCCTGTATAGTACTAAATAATCATGACCGTTTCTATTCGGTGATGTCTTGACTCTTCTGTGGGAATATCTAAAGTATATCTCTTCATAAACCTCCTTGTCAGGATTCCTAGATGAGGTAGATGTAATCACTGCCCTTAGGTCCTTATACTTAGATGGTTCTTTATTAGAGAGGCTTGTAGCCTTTCTAGATCAGGAAGGAAGTACCAAGGTCCTGTTTAACCAGTGAACAGGACAACAACTTTCGACTTCTCACTGGGCATATTCTCTGGGTGTTATATCCCCCAGAGACATGGGAAGCCCAGTTTCTTCTGACTGGGGAGGGGCTCTTCATATATCTTTGATGCTAATCACCACTCGTACCACTGATACTAGGGTAGACATGGTTTCTCAGGACGGGTAATATTTTCCCAGACGAAAGGTTCTCTTATCAAATCCTGGTTTGGGAGAGATTAATCCTGCTTGAAAGATAAAAGCTGCAGGCTCATGACCAGACATCTGGTCATCACCGGTTCGAACTAGCTCCTTACCAAGATAGGGTAGAGGGGACCCCTGTTTCATATCTTGTCAATAATTACTGAAATAAAAAGGAAGATGAAGAGGGGAAGGTCCAAAGGTGCTCTCCCCACTCCCTGCAAAGCTAGGGGACCTGGGGAGCTTGGACCGGGTTCTAGCCCTGCCTGATTAATTTTAAAGGGGAGTTTAACCACCCCAATGAGTCAAACTCGGACGTTTCCAGAGCTGGCTCGATTAACATCGGGAAGAAAATTATTTCTAAATAAATGAATATAATAAAATATATATTAAATATAATGAATAAAAAGTAAATAAATTATGAGATAAAAGCCTGTGATAAATAGAAATCTAAATTTTGTCTATAAAACCTTTGTTTCTTAAAAAAGTTAAAACCCTAAAAACAAAGAAATTCTCAGTCTGATAAAAAGTCAATAAAACTTTTCTCACCAAAACATGTCTTTCTTAAAAATTTGATAAAATTTATAAAAATATGTTTTACGGTTAAAATACAGTCACTCATTGCATCTGGGTACTACTTCATGAGATGTACACATCAAATACCCCTGTGTAAGTTTTGTCTGACCTATATGCAATCTGGCTAAAACTACTTCTGTCTTTCTTTCTCTTTGCAATGATGTTTACCATAAATAAACAACTTACTTTATTTCTTTTAATTCATTACTATCAGATTCATAATTCCACTGACCTTGCCACTTCATAGCACCTGCCTGAGTCTGGTATAGAATACTCTTGAGCAAGAGAATATCCAGTACAGTACCAGGGCTAAAGGGTCATGGATGCCAGCCTCGACACCTACACAGTGGAGGCTTATCTAGACTAGCCAAAGTAGGAAATAAACAGCAGGAAAGAGGGGAAGATCCATATTCTGAACATGTCAACTTCTATGTTCAGAGAGTGGACCTCGACCGATATTGCTTCTTTCCGTAATACAAGATCTCTTCCCTACTGTGGTAAGTCTAGGCGTGCTCTTACACTAGTAAAAACTATTGGGTCTTGGGTTCCTAACTCTAGGGGGAGAGGATCTCGATCCCCGGGTTTGAGTGGTTTGAACTCGGGGGTACCTGTAAATCCTACACAGGCCCCTCTGTAGGCGCTGTACAGAACACGTCTGTCCATTTATCATTCTGTAAGATGAGCTCGTAGTGGTTTTCAGACTGTGGCTTGACGTAGCACGCTGACTTCTTAATGTAAGAATGCCGACTACACTCTTAACTTTACACTACACAAAAAATATGGTGGAATGCCCAGAAATCTGAGAAAAAGGTAAACAGTCAATAAAGAAACGGTCACTGGGCACTACCCCTTGATTTATACTGGGCAAGGGGACCCAGTGAGGACCTCACAACTTCCTTGTAATTTTAGCTTGAATATGCCTTCTCTCTTCCACCTGTACTCTGTACCGAGTTCTAAAAAAATGGGATAATTTGATTTGCAGTTAAGATTTTCTACTTGTGCATTACTACAGTTAACAATTAAAAAAAAGACACATCATGGAAGAAATTTTATGTAAGAAAATACATACTGTATACATACATACATACATACATAAATACATATTTCAAAATTAGAGAAAAAAAAAGAGTAAAAAGAAAATTGGTTCTACAATATTGAATAAGACTTGAACAGCAATAACTAGACAAAAAATGACAAATTCGGAGATAATTTGTATTTTTCCTAACCATACAAACCTTAGCTATTTGCATAGGGTTTACTTTCGGCGTAGCTGAAATGATGAGCCATTAGTTTTTAACGAGGGTTAAACTACCCCCACGCTAGTTAGCACGGGGGTAGGGGAGGGTTAGCTAGCTACCCCTCCCCCCCCCCCACACACCGGTGAGCTGCCTCACTTCACTTAGAGGTAGGACTTGTCTTGGGGGACAGGGCTGGCGGGCAAATATGTGTAAATAGCTAAGGTTTGTATGGTTAGGAAAAATACAAATTATCTCCGAATTTGTCATTTGTTTCGTAACCGAAATAAAAACCACGCTATTTACATAGGGTGACTTACCCTTAGGCAGGATGGAAAGTCCCCAGCCTTACTGGCTTTGGCTTACCCGGGGACTCAGAATCCGAGTGAGCAGCACTCAAGAAAAAGTGTCCCCGCACCTCGCAAGTTTCTTGCTACGCAAGAAACGTGCGGCCTACATAAGTTGTGTGTGGAGAAATGAAGTGTGACTCGTCCGAGGAAGTTGACCTGAAGTCCTTTATATGGAATTCTAGGCTAGGACGTCCCAATACCACCTCGTCAGGGTATGGGGGACGCGACAGTATTATTCTTAATACTAGGAACACAAGGAAGCACGGTTTACCTGCAGAGGTTTGAAGCCAGCTATGCAGAGACCCAGGATGCTGCATTCCCCAAGAGAGGGCAGGATGAAGAAAGTAGTAAGGGCCAGACATACTCTTTCATTCACGCAGACTAAAACCGGGTAACAGTGCCCTCAACCTTCTGCTACTTGTCCATTAAGGAGCTTGAGGTTAGACCAGCTGTTGTGCAGCCACCACAGGGCCGATAGAAAAAGTATCGAGGCTCCTGTGGGTCACGTCCTGCAGGTAGTGGGCTGTGAAGGTCGTTTGACGCTTCCAGACCCCAGCTTGTAACACCTGCGTCACAGAGAAGTTTCCCTTGTAGGCCAGGGATGTGGCGATGCCCCTGACGGCATGTGCCCTAGCGCGACGTGACGGAGGAGGGTCTGGATTCAAGGCATGATGAATGGTCCGTCGAATCCAGGTTGAGATGGTATTCTTGGTGACCCTCCTCTTCGTCCTTCCCGTGCTCACAAACAGAGCTTGCACGTGGGGACGGACTGCAGCTGTTCTCTTCAGATAACGTCTCAGACTTCTTACTGGGCAAAGTAGCAGATGATCTGGGTCATCTGTTACGGAACGGAGACTCGTAACCCAGAAGGAGTCGAACCGTGGGTCCGGCACTCCAGGGTTCTGAGTCTTGGCAACAAACTCAGGGACGAATCTGAACGTTACCTCCCCCCATCCCCTTGAATGGGCGATGTCGTATGAGAGACCATGAAGTTCACTGACCCGCTTGGCCGAAGCCAGAGCGAGCAGGAATACCGTCTTCCAAGTCAGGTGTTGGTCAGAGGCCTGGACAACAACCCCAGAAGACTCTCCACTTCGCCTGGTAGACCCCTGCGAATGACTTTCGCAAGTGTCGAGACATCCTTTCTGCAACTTGTTGCGAAAAGCCTCTCTCAGTGAGGAGACGCTGGATAATCTCCAGGCGTGAAGTCGAAGCGATGCTACGGCTTTGTGGAAGATGTTGCAATGTGGTTGTCTGAGTAGCTCGTGTCGTGGGGAAAGCTCTCTCGGGAGTTCCGTCAGGAGCTGCAGAAGGTCCGGGAACCATTTTGCATGATGCCATAGCGGAGCTATTAAGGTCATTGACAGGTTGACCGATAGTCTGGTCTTGTTGAGCACCCTTCTCATCAGACAGAACGGTGGGAAGGCGTACACGTCGATGTTGTCCCACCGTTGTTGGAAGGCATCTTGCCAGAGTGCCTTGGGGTCCGGGACTGGGGCAGCTTGAAATTCAAGGCTGTCGCAAACAGGTCCACTGTTGGGGAACCCCACAAAGTCAGAACTTTGTTGGCTACTTGAGGATCCAAAGACCACTCGGTAATCATTATCTGCGAAGCTCTGCTCAGACTGTCGGCGAGCACATTCCTTTTCCCAGGAATGAAGCGAGCTGATAGACGTATCGAGTGGACTTCGGTCCATCTCAGTATCTCTACTGCAAGATGGGATAGCTGTCGTGAAAAGGTACCTCCCTGCTTGTTGATATAAGCCACTACTATGGTGTTGTCGCTCATCACCATCACGGAGTGGCCCGCCAGGGTCTGTTGGAACTGTTGAAGGGCCAGAAATACGGCCTTCATCTCTAGCAGGTTGATGTGGAGGTACTTTTCTGATTCTGACCATAGGCCTGAGGCCCTCTGGTTCAGAACATGGGCCCCCCACCCTTCTTTTGATGCGTCCGAAAACAGCATCAAATCCGGGGGAAGGACGAGAAGATCCACTCCCTTTCGAAGGTTGTCGTCGGTCAGCCCATCACCGCTGGTCTGTCCGTTCCACAGGTCCTATGGAGACCAGAGAGTCCGGGGAATCGATGCCTTGATCCCACCGGGACTTGAGCCGCCACTGCAGAGATTTCATCCTGAAGCGGCCGTTGGGAACCAGACGGGCCAAGGAGGCTAGGTGACCTAAGAGACGTAACCAAGATTGGGCTGGAAGGTCTTCTCGACTGAGGAAAGGCTCTGCAACCCTCCTCAGCCTTGCTATCCTGTCGTCTGATGGAAAGGCTTTGTGGAGATTGGTGTCTAATATCATGCCTAGATATACCAGTCGTTGGGACGGCTGCAGAGAGAGGACTTACCGAGATTTACCATGATCCCTAGATCTTGGCAAATTCCCAGAAGCCTGTCTCGGTGTCGAAGAAGGGTCGACTCCGAGTCTGCCAGGATCAGCCAGTCGTCCAGATAACGGAGGAGACGGATGCCGTTCCTGTGCGCCCCACGAAGATATCAGTGTGAACACTCTGGTGAACACCTGAGGTGCTGTGGAGAGACCGAAACACAGCACCTTGAACTGGTAGATCTTGTTGTCTACGCTGAATCTTAGGTACTTCCTGGAAGACGGATGGATTGGGATCTGGAAGTACGCGTCCTTCAGTTCCAGTGTGCACATGAAGTCTTGCGGTCTCACTGCAAGTCTGACCGTGTCTGCTGTCTCCATGCTGAACGAAGTTTGTTTGACAAACTTGTTCAGGGCTGAGAGGAGCCACGTGTTGAGTCAGCACGCCACGCGATCGCGTTGGGGAACGCGTGGAAGCTGGAACAATATCCGAGCGTGAGAGCGCATCGTGAACCTCTTTAACAGCGCGCGATGGAGAGCGCGTCGCGGTAGCAATCGCGTGTGAACGCGCGACGCGATCTTCCCGTCGG